>NC_057809.1:531690687-531775910 GCF_018294505.1 Triticum aestivum | reverse complement strand
AAAGAGCCAAGGAATTTGTGTGCGTACGATGAGTGCACCCAAGATATCTAGCTTGGACTAGCTAGAGTATCATACATAGTGTGCGAGAGAGACCTATAGATGGTGTATATATGCATGCGAACTAGAAAGACCCCCCCCCCACACACACAAAGAGAGAGAGAGAGAGAGATGGAGAGAAAGGGAGAGGGACCAACAAGGTTTTTGTGTCGGATGCGTGTGACAGAATTGAAGATTGTCGGAGAGAGAGAGAGAGAGAACAGGAGTCCGGGAGAGGGGGAGGTCGCATTTTATGCATCAAAGACTGATATAAACCATGTTTCAATATAAACTTGCATTCAAATATTTAAATTGGAGAACATGTTGTCTGCATTCCACACATGAACGGATATATGTGTATATCAAACAAGTTCATTAATTTCACTTTCAACATGTTCATGGAGTACTATAATACTGTACAACATGCTACTCGGTTGAGGTGTTCAATTTTGGATTTAGTTCACTATTTTGACCTACTGAACGAGCTATTTCATTGAATCGAGATATTTTATTTTGGGTTTGATTCGCGTTTTTGAGTGGGTCAACTATTTGTCGTATAGTAAATCGCTAGCAACGAGCATGTAAAAACACATTACTCCCGAGCATCATCTCTCCATCTAAAAAAGAAGTGGCAAGCTAATATTTCAAAATTTGATCTGAATCGACTTGGTAAGGTAGAAGTGGATGCTCGTTCTCCCAAAATTTGAACGAACCGTTAAACATCCTCTCTGCTCGGTGGAATACGCCCGAGCAAATAAATGGGAGACGCGAAATTACCGTCCTATGTGGGACACGCATCAATTGGCCCATTGTACATCGAGGGTAGGTTCATAACTTCATCCAAGCGCGCCTTCTCCTCGGCCGAAATAACATGTGCCGAATAATTCATAAACCATGGTCGGCAAAACACACTCTCCTTGCCCGAAATAGCTCGCGCCCACTATTTCAAAACACACTCTCCTCACCGGAAATCGCTCGCGCCCACTATAGTTCAAAACACGCCTTCCTCGCCTGAAATCGCTCCCGCCCACTATTTGGGGAGAAGCAAAGTTACTCTACTATCCCCGACCCTCAGTACACAGACCCAAGCCGAGAAGCCTATAGGCAAGGGTAGAACTGTAACTCCCCCTCACATTTCAGACAAACGCATCCATAAGACATGGTTCCACTCCCCTCCCAATTCCCCCCGGCCCGCCCCCATTCATACCTCGTGGGCGCCAAATCACCTTCTCCCCAGGAAGCTCCCTTCTCCCGAGCCGCGAAACCTCAGCCCCACCTCCATGGCGCCCCATCGCACCAATTTCACAGCCCCCCTCCTCCCTAATGCCGGAGACGATGTCCATTTGCCGTCGTGCACTGGGCCCTGTGCCTCTTACTCCGTGCTGCTGGTGCTGCCTCGACGACGGCCGCGTGAACCGTACCGAAGCCGATTCACCCCTGCCATTGTTCACGGCGCCGGAGCGGCTCCAACTTCGGATCCGTCCAGAGTCCTGGCGCTGCTTCCACGTAGCCGTCGACCGTCGCGACATCGCTCTTTCCTTGCCGCTGGTCGCCACCGCAACCTCACCGGCCTCACCGACTCGGCAGCTGGACTTGCCTACTTCACCATGCCACCAGATAGGTCGCGCCCTCATCTCAAATCACTTTATTTAGGCATCAGTTGTCTGAATTTTTATTCTGGGCCAATCGATTCCCAATGGGAAGCAGCACCCCTCGAGGCGGCGGAGCTCCTAGGCTGCCGGTTGGCTGGTGTCTAACGTAAGGGTGCGGGGCCGCAAGTTCGCCGCAGAAGCAACGCTTAGATGGCTATCTTTTAGAGTTGCGTGGGTCGAAGGTACTACCGCCGCCGGATCTGGATGACAGGGAGTCTTTGTGGATTGGCCCGGGGGCAGTGCAACCACGGCAGTGCGGTGGGGCGGGGAGTGGGGTTTTGGCCGGGGCCACGGATGGCGGAGACAGGCTGCTCTGCCGTTGGTCGCTGGCTCTTCAGGGAAGATTCCGAACAGTGTCAGCCGGGAGGTACAAGACGGCCAGCCATCCGGCGTAGATCGGACAGTACCAAAATAAAACAAAATCGTGTGACCCCAATTTAGTCTTCAGTCCACAGACGTGTGACCACTCTCGTACCTTGCTGTTGATCTCTTAGTGTATTTCTTCAGATCAAAGAGATATGTCGTTCTTAACATTATGTGTTATCTGCATCTTCAGACACACCGTCTTCCGACTCACCGCAGCTGCTCCAACAAGGGAAGCATACACCAGAAGGGAGCTATAGTCCCACTCAATAGTTCCCTGCATCGAATGCGCGTGCCCGACATGGACAGCCACAACAACTGCAGGGCCATCGACAAGCCAGCACATGATGCTCACTCCTATGGATGGCAGCCAGATAGGTTGTACCCTCATCTTACTTGTGTGCAACATTTATGGCTTTGTTATTCATCTAAGCATGGAAAATAGATCATCACATTTCACTGTATATTCATGCTGATCTCTTACGGGTCTTGTTCAGGAGTTAACGTTGTTCCATAGTTTAGCTAAGATACTTGTTCTTTAGGTAATGCTGTTACATAGTTATCATCCATCAGCCAATGCTATCCCACAGGCTGGTGATTATAGTATTATACCAGTTCTAGTATTACCTATGTTGTTCTTTAATACTTTTGTGTGCCATCTAGTTAATCTTGATTACAAACGGTACATATTCTGTAGCTTCCATTTGTGTTCTCTCTTTAGTTTATGAGACCTGTTGCTGCTAGTTAACCCCAGTCCTACTATTTATGTCGTCTCCTATAGGCACTCATTACATAAATCTAACTACTAGTTGTATTCCATGCATGTCAGATATAATTGCACACACTGATTAATCCACAGGAACCTCATGGAGCAATGTAAAGGCCAATAAACTTGATGTCAATGATACCCAATATGATCAAACATGTAAAGGCAGTTCTTCAGAAGACTTGCAGAAAGATGATGAATCCTCTTCAGCCCCACAAGGTCCTTCCTCTAACTTGGCCTGTGATATGGGCAGAACATGCATATAATGTCCTGGAGTGTATCTACACTATTGCAATGCCATGTGCTTAGCATGCTAATCATGCATGTAAATATGTCATGCCTTCCTGTTTTTCAGTACCTATTCCATTCATGATAACATGTTTTCAAATTCAAGTACTGCCATTCTACTCTATCACAATGCCATCTGCTTAATTTGGACATCATGCTTCTGAATATCTTATGCATTGTTATTCATTAGTATGTACTTCATCTGTCTACCATACCCTATTTTTTTACATTGAAGTGCTGTTGTAGTGCTCTGTTGCAATGCCATCTTATTTTCCCAATCATACACGTGTATGTTGCCTTAGTTATTTTTGTACGTATTCTGCTAGCATTCAGTTTTATATTCAACTAGTGTTTTTTTGCTGTGTTGTCTTGTCGTATCCATAGCTCCTACACCATACTCCCTCCGTCCGGATTACATGTTGCCGAAATGGATAAAAAAGGATGTATCTAGAACTGAAATATGCCTAGACCCATCCATTTTTTTCTGGATGGAGGGAATACATGTCAATATGTCATGCCTTTTGTAGGATCAAAAGTATGTCTAGAGGGGGGGATTAGACTACTTGACCAAATAAAAACTTAACCTTTTCCCAATTTTAGTTCTTGGCAGATTTTAGCTATTGTAGGACTAGTCAAGCAATCATCACACAATTCAAGCAAGCATGCAAAGAGTATATTGGCAGCGGAAAGTAAAGCATGCAACTTGCAAGAATGTAAAGGGAAGGGTTTGGAGGATTCAAACGCAATTGGAGACACGGATGTTTTTCCCGTGGTTTGGATAGGTGGTGCTATCCTACGTCCACGTTGATGGAGACTTCAACCCACAAAGGGTAACGGTTGCGAGAGTCCACGGAGGGCTCCACCCACAAAGGGTAACGGTTGCGTGAGTCCGCAAAGGGCTCCACCCACAAAGGGTCCACGAAGAAGCAACCACCCACAAAGGGTCCACGAAGAAGCAACCTTGTCTATCCCACCATGGCCATCACCCACACAGGACTTGCCTCACTAGCGGTAGATCTTCACGAAGTAGGCGATCTCCTTGCCCTTACAAACTCCTTGGTTCAACTCCACAATCTTGTCGGAGGCTCCCAAGTGACACCTAGCCAATCTAGGAGACACCACTCTCCAAGAAGTAACAAATGGTGTGTAGGCAATGAACTCCTTGCTCTTGTGCTTCAAATGATAGTCTCCCCAACACTCAACTCTTTCTCATAGGATTTGGATTTGGTGGAAAGAAGATTTGAGTGGAAAGCAACTTGGGAAGGCTAGAGATCAAGATTCATATGGTAGGAATGGAATGTCTTGATCTCAACACATGAGTAGGTGGTTCTCTCTCAGAACATATGAGTTGGAATTGTGTATGTGTTCTGATGGCTCTCTCCACGAATGAAGAGAAGTTGGAGGGGTATATATAGCCTCCACACAAAATCCAACCGTTACACACAGTTTTCCAATCTCGGTGGGACCGAATCAACAAACTCGGTCGAACCGAAAAGGTAAACCTAGTGACCGTTAGAGATTTTTGGTGGGACTAACATGCAACTCGGTAGGACCGATATGGTTAGGGTTTGGGCATAACGTAATCTCGGTGAGACCGATTACACAAACTCGGTGGGACCGAATTTGGTAATTAGCCAACCAGAGAGTTGGTCAGGCAAACTCGGTGGGACCGATTTGCTCTTTCGGTGAGACCGAAAAGTTACAAAAAGGAAACACTGAATTTACATTGCAATCTCTGTGGGACCGATTCGCTCTTTCGGTGAGACCGAAAAGTTACGAAATAGAAACAGAGAGTTTGCAATCCCATCTCGGTGAGACCTAGATCCCTATCAGTAGAACCAAAATGCTAGCGTTTGGCAGTGGCTTATGACAAGTGAAACTCGATGGCGCCGGATAGGAAGAATCGGTATGACCGAGTTTGGCTTAGGGTTTTAGGTCATAAGTGGATATGGGAAAGTAGTTGAGGGTTTTGGAGCATATCACTAAGCACATGAAGCAAGAGGCTCATTAAGCAACACCTCATCCCTCCTTGATAGTATTGGCTTTTCCTAAAGACTCAATGTGATCTTGGATCACTAAAATATAAAATGAAGAGTCTTGAGCTTTTGAGCTTGAGCCAATCCTTTGTCCTTAGCATTTTGAGGGTTCCACTTTCACATCCATGCCATGCCAATCATTGACCTTTCCTGAAATAATCATCTTGGAATAGCATTAGCTCAATGAGCTATATGTTGTTATGAATTACCAAAACCACCTAGGGATAGTTGCACTTTCAATCTCCCCCTTTTTGGTAATTGATGACAACATATAGATCAAAGCTTCGACAAATGATAATAAGCATGAAATATATTGTCGCTTTGAGAAGTATGTGATAAGTAAGAGCTCCCCCTAAATTTGTGCATATTTAAAATTTTCTTTGGACTGCAAATGCACAGGGAGTTAGAGTCATGGGTTACTCTTCCATGTCACATACATCTTGGTGGAGCGCTTAAAATGATAAGAATGAAATACATGCACTCATCACCAAGAATAGTAAATGATCACATAAGATAGATAAGATAATAGCATTAAGCAAACATTAAGTGTAGTTTATGATCAAACACATGATCATCAATGTCTCAAAAGCAATGACATAGTATCTCAAGCACTCAAAAGCAAACAAAGTTTGAAAGACCACCAAATAAAGCAAGAGAGAAAAAAGCAACACTCTCTCTCTTTCGAAGCCTATGATCTATACATTTTTCTCCCCCTTTGGCAACAAGTTACCAAAAAGTTCCTAGAAAATGCATAGTGCTAGATCGACGCTTAGGCTTGATCTTCAGGTGGTGGTGGAGTCCGGATCACTCCAAGGACGAAGGATTCTGTAGACGCTGAAGTAGACGCTGGAGTGGGAGCTGAAGTAGATGCTGGAGCTGGTGGAACTGAGGCTGTAGCTGGTGCTGAAGTGGTGGCTCTGGTGTCAGCAACTGGCACTGCAGATGACCTCGGACCTCGTGGCACTTTGGCAAAGGCATCAGTTGTAGTCCTGCCTCTCCTCTCCTGCATGTCATCTTGGAGCTGCTCCACTTCAGTCTGAATCTCTGTCACCTTGACATCCAAGTCATAGAACTTTTGTTCCATGATTCTCTCTAGGCTTGCCTGGTTCTGAGTTAGGGTGGCTAGTCCCTTCTCAATCCGCAGGGTGGATGCAATTAGGTAACCAAGCTGCTCTTGTTTGGTTTTCAAGAAATACTCAGATGCCTCCTCTTGAGTTGGCATCTTGGCAGCTTTCTCCTTCCTTGCCTTCTCCTTCTTTGCTTGTGCTTGGGCAGATGATGGTTCATTTTCAGTCATCACAACTTGATTGTCCTCAAAATCTGGACGGATAGGCAGGTGTTCCTTGTCCAATAAGTATATGCCCGTGCCCATCTTGGAGTTAATGAGCTCCTGAATTTGTGGGGCATACCCACAACTCCTCTTCTGATCTGCTGCAGTCCTCTTGATTGTTTCTACTATGAGGCTCATCACCTTGAACTTCTGTGGCACATCAAATACATGAAGCAAATTTATTGCATGGCCTCTGATCATCTTGTGATCTCCAGACTTGGGCAAGAGAGTGTGCCTCAAAATCCAATTTATAGTTGGCAGCCCTGACAGAAGATAATGCACAGACCCAAACTTGAAAGTATCAAGAGCTTCATTGGGAATCTCCTTGTACATGTTGGACATTGAGTTGTGGTCAATCTTCTTCTTGGCATAAATGTCCAAGTCATCTGCTTGCTCCTGTGGGGCATTGATCAACTTTGCCCATTCCTCAACTGTTGATTGGTACCTCGTACCTTCAGACATCCATGTGATCCTCCCATCTGAGTAGAAGTGTGCTGTGGAGTAGAACTGCATGATGAGCTCCTCGTTCCACTTTGTGAGCTTCTGCCCAACAAAGTCTGCAACTCCACACGCACTAAAGCTGTCATACACTCCAGGGTAGTGTTCCTCATTTTCCTTCATGTAGGTCCAGTCGACCCATCTCATGTCACAAACAATCGGCTTCTTGTCCAACAAAACTGTCCCATAGAAGTCCTGCTGTTCCTTAGTGTGGAACCTGTAGTCCACAACAGTCCTTCTCCTTGAAGCATACGGATCTGCTTCTCTCCACTTCCTGAGCCCTGAATCTCTCCTGAGCTTCATATCCTCAGCCACAGGATGAGCGTCATTGTGGTCTGGGATCTTGGGCTTGAGTTTTCTGAGAACTTGCTCTTCATCCTCTTCTTCAGCAGCTTCAGGCACTGGGGCCTTGTTCTTCTCAGCAGCAGGTATGCTCCTTGTATATCTCTTTGGTGCTGTCTTGACCTTTGATGCAGCCTTGGGCTTAGATGCAGTAGCCCCTGATTTTATAGCATCACCCATTAGCTTGGGTGCCTTAGGTGCTGGTGCAGCAACCTCTTCTTCCTCTTCCTCTTCCATGATGGAAGCCTTTCCAAGCACTCTGGCTACAGTCTTCTTGACCCTTTCCTTCCTCTTCTTGCCTTCAGCAGCAACTGGCTCTTTGGGTGCAGGCTTTTCAGTTGAAGCTCTAGCCTTTGACATAGGCTGCCTGCTTGCTGGCCTTTTGATCTTCAGTCCTGGCTTTGTGCCTTGAGCTGGCTCAACTCTCTTTGATGTGGCCTCTTCCTCTGCCACATAATCTTCATGTTCAGAATCTGAAGTTCTTTTCTTCCTTTGTCTGGTGGCAGCTTTTGGTAAATTGCTTGGGGTACTTCTGCTGCCATCATCTGAAGAGCTGGAGGGACTAGTGCCCTCACTCATCTGCACTTGCTCTTCTGACATGTTCTGGCTATCACTCTGGTCTGACATGATGAACAAGCTGACTGCTGACCCTGTGAATAGTTTATAGATGAGGTAGAGTGGACGAGCATCACAAAATGCAGAGATTTTTTGCAAAAGAATGATCCAAAAACTTAGTTTTAGTTTCCCACTGAAATCATCTCGGATCTACCGATTTTTAAACTCGGTGATACCGAAGCAGTTTTGGAACCTAAACTAGTGAACTCGGTTAGACCGAGTCACAGTTCGGTGGCACCGAGAGTGCTAGGGTTTCACAGAGTTCCAAAATCGGTCACACCGATAAGTAATTCTCGGTCAGACCGAGTCTCACTTGTGCAATGGCATAGGCCAAATCGGTGGGACCGAGTTTTTCAACTCGGTGGGTCCGAGATGGTTTCGGTAGAAACCTAACCCTAAAATTTTCGAATCAAACCTAATCTACGAGCGCATTGACTGGATAGGAGTGTTTCAATCGTGGTAAGAATCATGATGATCACAATGTGCTAGGAATCAGATTGGAGAATAGCACAAAGATCGAGTCCATACCCTAGTTCGGCGGAGACTCGCTACGGCGGCAACGGTGGGGTAGAATTCCCGTTGACGGCGACGGAGACCAGCGACTGGAGGCGGCTGGCGGCGAGAAGACGATCCGGAGACCACGTTGGTAGAGCAGGCTATCGCGCGGGCGAAGGGGTTCAAAGAAATTTCCAAATTTTTGCCCGTGACTATATATAGCCCGACCCTGTCGGTGTGACCGAGTGGAACAACTCGGTGGCACCGAGATTCATAACTGCAAGCAGTTGCTGAAACTCGGTGTGACCGAAATGTTCAAATCGGTTGCACCGAGATTGAAAACCTAGATCAACTTAGTGATCTCGGTAGGACCGAAAGTGGGGTATCGGTCAGACCGAGAATCATAAAGAGGTTTTGGAAGTTTAGGTCTATGACGAATCGGGGACTCCGAGTGCTCCTCACATAGAGTGGTTCGAATCTGACTTGATCAAATTTTGTGATGCAACATGAATAGAGTTTGAGACGAGAAAAGCATAGATAGCTAGAGGAGGTTCTTAGGCACTCTTGTCCATCCACTTGGCAAAAGGAAATAAAACCAAACAATCAAAGCAACAAGTGGATGTCCTCGAATGAGTAAAATATGCAACCAGCATGCTCACACAATAAGATGGCAAATGAAACATGTGACAAGGCATGCACAACCAATTCTAGCATCTATCAAGCAATTTGCGATGACTAGGTCATCTATATATGAGTATATTGACTTAGGAGTCAAGTGAGAACACTTGATCGTAGGTCATACTCATCGTTTAGGCTCAAGTGGGGTTACCACTTTTACATAAAGCATTGTTGTGTTCACATTGTTAGAGTTGCTTTAGCTCAAGTCTTAGAGTAAAGCTCCCCCTAGATGTGATATCCCCCCTAAGAGGGATGAACTAACCTCGGGTTTTGTCGATGATGACTTCATGTAGATGTTGAAGATGTGGACGCTCAATGTTGATGTAGATCACTTGGAGCTATCCATTTGAGTGAATTGCACTTTCAATACCTACATGGGTTAGTCCCACAAGGAACAAACAAGGATATCCATAGACATAGAGTGATGCACACACACAAGATGATGTCCATGAAAACTTTTAGGTTACCTTGTCCCTTGTCTTACCAACAAGAGGGTTTGTGACTCCTTGAACTAGTGCAAGATGTGGAAGTTGATTGCACTTGTTCTTGCCAAAATGATAAGAGTGAAGTATGTTGGCGGAGTCACCCTCAAGAACTCTCTAGTTCTTCTTCTTTTGGATCCACACCATCTTGCTGGGAATCCTTGGAGTTGTAGTCGTACTTGATGAAGTGGAACTTGAAGTAGTCTTGGGAATCCACTTGACTAAGGTCTTAGGAGCTTCTTCAAATGCATCAATTTCCTATTGAAGCTTGTCCTTGCCTTTTTGCTTGTAGTCTTGTGGTGGAAGATCATCTTGAGCTTGTGTCCCCTTGAAGGAAGTATCATACTTCTCTTGTTGAGGAACAAACTTTGTCTTGAGGTATTGATCTTCTTCCCACTCAACTCCATTGGCATTGAACTTTCGTTCAAAACCAACACCTTGATTCTTCCGGTGCATTCCTTGCTTGCGCACAATTTCCTTGAATTGCTTACTCCCGGCAAGGCTTTTGTACACTCCTTTCTCTATAATTCCCTTCAATAAGCTATTTTCTTGCTCAAGTGTAACTTGGCTAAGAGAATCATTAGTGGAATCAAGAGAACTACTAGAAGCAACAATATTGGATTTAGCATGATCATTGTTACTGCTAGAGAAAGAATCTTTCTTGTTACTAGACTTGACTTGAGGCATGTAAGTGGATAAGAGTAAACGCTTGGCAATGTAAGAAGAACTTTTCTTGCGGAGATCATCATTGATTGCTTTTAAGAACTCATGCTCTTGCTCAAGATTGAGTTTTTCAAAGCGTAATTTCTCATGAGCTCTTAAAAGTTCTTTAGTTTCATGAGCTAACTTAAGAGTGTTTAGTTCTTTAGTTAGAGACTCAATCTTCTCCTTACCATTGTCACTCGTTTTATCTTGATTAGCATGATTAATTGACGTTTCATCATAGTATTCATCACTAGAGTTGTCAACAAGCAAATCATCACCTAACAAGTCATCTTCATCACTATTGAAATCAACATACTCGGGGTGTGTTACCTTAGGACCTTTGGCCATGAAGTATCTTCCAATTCCTTCATTTGGTGAGTCAAATATGTCGTAGGAGTTGGTTGACACAAGTGCTCGACCGGCAACACCTTCATCTTGAGTATCTTCGGAGTCGGAGTGATAACTTCTCTCGGAGTGGCTGTCGGAGTCGGAGCCGGATACCCATTCACCAACATGAGATTGATGTCTTCGTCTTGTGTAGCTCCTTGATGATTTTTCCTGCCTTTCCGAATCCTTGCTTCTCCGTGAGTATCTTCGTTCATAATGATCATCTCTACTCCTTCTCTCTCTTGGTGGTGATTCTTTGCTTCTTCTTTTTGGAGAATCTTCTCTTCTCTTGTAGGGAGCCATACACTCATTGGAATAGTGTCCGGGTCTTCCACAACTGTAGCAGTTTCGCTCTCGACTAGAAGATCTTTTGTCATTGTAGGACCTTGACTTGAAGCTTCTATCTTTGCTTCTACTCTTGTAGAACTTGTTGAAGTTCTTCACCATTAAGCTCAATTCTTCATTGAAGTTTTGTTTCTCACTTGATGATGTAGGGGCTTCACATGAGGCTTTGTAGGCACCACTTGATTTTTTGTGAAGTTCCTCTTTATCCTTAAGTGACATCTCATGAGCAACAATTCTTCCAATCACCTCCGTTGGCTTGAGATCTTTGTAATTGGGCATCATTTGGATCAATGTGCACACGGTATCATATTTTCCATCCAAGGCTCTTAGAATCTTCTTGATGATGAATCTATCGGTCATCTCTTCACTTCCTAAGCCGGCAATCTCATTTGTGATGAGAGCAAGCCTAGAGTACATTTCAGCGACACCTTCACCATCCTTCATTTTGAACTTGTCAAGTTGACTTTGAAGCACATCCAACTTGGATTCCTTGACGGAGTCGGTACCTTCGTGCATATCAATCAAAGTGTCCCAAATTTCCTTTGCATTCTCAAGACGGCTGATTTTGTTGAATTCTTCGGGGCACAATCCGTTGAAGAGAATATCACAAGCTTGAGCATTGTATTGCAACATCTTCAGCTCATCCTCGGTAGCTTCACGGTTTGGTTCTTTCCCATCAAAGAAGTCACCTTGCAAACCAACACACACAATAGCCCAAACGGCGGGGTTATGTCCAAGAATATGCATTTTCATTTTATGCTTCCAACTAGCAAAATTAGTACCATCAAAGTAAGGAACTCTACGGTAATAATTTCCCTCGCTAGACGCCATACTCTCCTAGGTTGTGAAACCAAGGCTATGATCACCAAAAGCTATGGAGATCAAAGCAAATGGAGACCAAAGCTCTAATACCACTTGTAGGATCGAAAGTATGTCTAGAGGGGGGGATTAGACTACTTGACCAAATAAAAACTTAACCTTTTCCCAATTTTAGTTCTTGGCAGATTTTAGCTATTGTAGGACTAGTCAAGCAATCATCACACAATTCAAGCAAGCATGCAAAGAGTATATTGGCAGCGGAAAGTAAAGCATGCAACTTGCAAGAATGTAAAGGGAAGGGTTTGGAGGATTCAAACGCAATTGGAGACACGGATGTTTTTCCCGTGGTTCGGATAGGTGGTGCTATCCTACATCCACGTTGATGGAGACTTCAACCCACAAAGGGTAACGGTTGCGAGAGTCCACGGAGGGCTCCACCCACAAAGGGTAACGGTTGCGCGAGTCCGCAAAGGTCTCCACCCACAAAGGGTCCACGAAGAAGCAACCACCCACAAAGGGTCCACGAAGAAGCAACCTTGTCTATCCCACCATGGCCATCGCCCACACAGGACTTGACTCACTAGCGGTAGATCTTCATGAAGTAGGCGATCTCCTTGCCCTTACAAACTCCTTGGTTCAACTCCACAATCTTGTCGGAGGCTCCCAAGTGACACCTAGCCAATCTAGGAGACACCACTCTCCAAGAAGTAACAAATGGTGTGTAGGTAATGAACTCCTTGCTCTTGTGCTTCAAATGATAGTCTCCCCAACACTCAACTCTTTCTCATAGGATTTGGATTTGGTGGAAAGAAGATTTGAGTGGAAAGCAACTTGGGAAGGCTAGAGATCAAGATTCATATGGTAGGAATGGAATGTCTTGATCTCAACACATGAGTAGGTGGTTCTCTCTCAGAACATACGAGTTGGAATTGTGTATGTGTTCTGATGGCTCTCTACACGAATGAAGAGGAGGTGGAGGTGTATATATAGCCTCCACACAAAATCCAACCGTTACACACAGTTTTCCAATCTCGGTGGGACCAAATCAACAAACTCGGTCGGACCGAAAAGGTAAACCTAGTGACCGTTAGAGATTTTCGGTGGGACTGACATGCAACTCGGTAGGACCAATATGGTTAGGGTTTGGGCATAGCGTAATCTCGGTGAGACCGATTACACAAACTCGGTGGGACCGAATTTGGTAATTAGCTAACCAGAGAGTTGGTCAGGCAAACTCGGTGGGACCGATTTGCTCTTTCGGTGAGACCGAAAAGTTACAAAAAGGAAACACTGAATTTACATTGCAATCTCGGTGGGACCGATTCGCTCTTTCGGTGAGACCGAAAAGTTATGAAAGGGAAACAGAGAGTTTGCAATCCCATCTCGGTGAGACCGAGATCCCTATCGGTAGAACCGAAATGCTAGGGTTTGGCAGTGGCTTATGACAAGTGAAACTCGGTCGCGCCGGATAGGAAGAATCAGTGTGACCGAGTTTGGCTTAGGGTTTTAGGTCATAAGTGGATATGGGAAAGTAGTTGAGGGTTTTGGAGCATATCACTAAGCACATGAAGCAAGAGGCTCATTAAGCAACACCTCATCCCTCCTTGATAGTATTGGCTTTTCCTAAAGACTCAATGTGATCTTGGATCACTAAAATATAAAATGAAGAGTCTTGAGCTTTTGAGCTTGAGCCAATCCTTTGTCCTTAGCATTTTGAGGGTTCCACTTTCACATCCATGCCATGCCAATCATTGAGCTTTCCTGAAATAATCATCTTGGAATAGCATTAGCTCAATGAGCTATATGTTGTTATGAATTACCAAAACCACCTAGGGATAGTTGCACTTTCACCTTTCTATTCTTCAGTACCAATTCCATCTCTCTGCTGTCGCATGTTTTATAATTAAAGCACCATTCTTCTATACAAGGCATGCAAGGGGAAGATGACTATTTTAGAATCTGAAGGCTTACAAACAAGGCCTTTGCAAAAGATCCAAACACCAGGAGATAATAAACCAACTCTAGTTTTTATAGATACTGCTCCAGCATAGAGAAACCCAACTCCCACTGATAATAAGCAGATTCCAGTTGCCAAAGAACTAGTCCGCTCCGGTCCAACAAAAATATGTCAACTCAATTCTAAGAAGCGTGTGTGTATCCTTGCATCATGAAATTTGATAGCATGGTGATCATATTTTCTACATGTTTCTTACCCATCTCTCTTTTAGAAAATAAGCTTAACAGATAGAAGAATTTCTACAATGGTATCGTTTATGAGGAAAGATTCTTGCAGGAATTCTCTGTGCTCCAATGTAGATGTAAGTACCTGTTGTATATCACTATATTTTTACATCAGCATGTATTTTGTTAATCGGCGTGAATCCAACCTTTATCTGATCTAAATTTAGTTGTAGCAAAATGTATGATTAAAGGCCACAATGTTGATTTTTGCAAGGAAAACTGCCTGGTAGTTTTGCATCCTGAGCTGCTTGAGTGTACTATCTCATATCAGTGGGTTTGAATACTTTGGTTCTGCAGTGGGTTTTTTCAGTGTTTTTTACTGTGTTGTCCTATCGTATCCCTAGCTCTTACATCATACTCCCTCCGTCCGGATTAAATGTCGCAGAAATGGATAAAACTGGATGTATCTAGAACTGAAATACGCCTAGACCCATCCATTTATTTCCGGATGGAAGGAATACATGTCAATATGTCATGCCTTTCTATTCTTCAGTACCTATTCCATCTCTGCTATAGCATGTTTTATAACTGAATGACCATTCTTCTATATAAGGCATGCAAGGGGAAGACGGCTATGTTAGAATCTGAAGGGTTACAAACCAGGTCTTTGCAAAAGATCCAAATGCTAGGAGATAATAAACCAACTCCATTTTTCATAGATACTGCTCCAGCACAGAGAAACCCAACTCCCATTGATAATAAGCAGATTCCAGTGGCCAAAGAACTAGTCCGCTCCAGTCCAGCAAAAGAATGTCAACTCCATTCTAAGAAGCATGTGCGTATCCTCGCATCATGAAATTTTATAGCATTCTGATCATACTTTCTACATGTTTCTTACCCATCTCTCTTTTAGAAAATAAGGTTAAACAATACAAGACTTCCTCCATTGGGATCGTATTCGAGGAAAATATCTTGCGGGAATTCTCTGTGCTCCAATGCTAATGTAAGTACCTCTTGTATATCACTATATTTTTACATCAGCATGTATTTTGTTAATCGGCGTGAATCTAACCTTTATCTGATCTAAAATTAGTTGTAGCAAAATGCTAAAGGTGCCAATGTTGATTTTTGTAAGGAAAACTGCCTGGTAGTTTTGCATACTGAGCTGCATGAATGTACTATCTCATATCACACACATTACTGAATTGCAGTGCTTCTCTGGTTGCCCATTCATTCATTGTGTCAATGTTGCTTTCGTATTACCTTACCTGGCTGATGATAGCTGTGCCATATTGTGTTAATTTGGTGTAGGCTAGTTGCCCAAACGTTCGTTGTGTCAATGTTGCTTTCCTATTATCTGACTTGGCCAATGATAGCAATGCTAGTGTGTCAATTTTTTGCAGGCCGCTGAAGATAAGAAGAGAAACTCTGAAAACAGCAAGGCAACCCCATTGTTTCTTTCCATTAAATCTAGGCTAGGTAATATGGCAATAACTCATGATTAATATGTTTGGTTCCCATCCTAATTTATGTTATGATGCAGTGGTCGAGACACTCTCCACTATAAATAATACAAGCCTGCCAAAATCGCCATTTGAATCTGTTCAGTATCCTCTTCTCGAATGCAACGGAATAAATGTATGTTTGTGAACCAATTAATGGCTGAAGCAATGATGGAAATGGTGGATGAATCAGAGGTGCAGAGTCGCGCGACACAACAACTGATCAATGTTTTCAGAGACAGTGTAGCAAAGCAGCAAGAACTTGCCCACATGCTTATGGGCATCATCTGTGCTGAGGTTGCAGATTGTGACGTTGTAGATGGTTAGGTTCTGCTCATTTATTTGCACTGGCATCAATCTTTGATTGCCCAGTGGATGTAATTTCCTGTAATATATGCTGGATGTGCAACGTTATTCCCTGTATGTCATACCTTTGCTTGATCGGTTTTGGTCCTGTGCATAATTGCTCGTTGTAATGGGCTCAAATTATCTAATTTGGCCTAAAGACATGAACAGACTTTAGTGGGCCCATTAAGTTAATGGGCCGTTACTAGGCCGAAAGTTAATGGTCAGCCCTCTAACCTCCCGGGTCGTTAACAGGCCGACATCGAAGCGGGCAACAGGTGGCCCCAATTTATTTCACGGGCCGTTAACAGCCGTTACTAAGTTTGGGCTACATATGGCCCAACTATACTGTAGGCCTTTAGCAGGCCGAAAGAGACAGCGGGCTTGTACTTGACCATGAAGAGAATGGGTCCTTAAGAGGCCGGAAGTCAGGTCATATTGTAAACGGCCCAACTGTGTTGTGGGCCTTTACCAGGCCGAAAGAGAAACCGGGCTGGTATTGGATCATGAAGGACATGGGCCGTTAAAAGGCCAAAACTAAGGTCCGACTACAAATGGCCCAACTCATTTATGGTTCGTTAACAGGCCGAAAGGCACACAGGGCCGGGAATTGGCCCAACACTTAAATGGGTCGCTAAAAGGCCCAAACTCAGGTCCAACTACAAATGGCCCAACTGATTTATGGGTCATCAACAGGCTGAAAGTGACACCAGGCCAGAAATTGGCCCCACACTTAAATGGGCTGCTAAAAGGCCGAAACTCAGGTCTGACTACAAATGGCCCATCAGATTTATGGGCCGTCAACAGGCTGAAAGACACACCGGGCCGGAAATTAGCCCAACATTTAAATGGGTCGTTAAAAGGCCGAAATATGTACATCCTGAAAATTGGCCCATCCATTAAATGGGTCGTTAACAGGCCGAAATCTCATCAGGACGATATTGAGCCCAAATATATAGCGGGCTGTTAACGGGCTCGAACTGACGATGGGATGCAATGGTGTCAAATCTTTAATGGGCCATTGACCGGCCGAATTGGCACATCTCGTATGGGCCGTGGGCTTAAATGGACGTGGCACAAGTAGGCCTTATATGGGCCAGCCTGCTAATTTTTACTGGGCCGGCCTTTTTCACCGGAATGGGCCACTGTTGGGCCGTGCCACGTGTCGACCTATCATAGGCGCCTCCTGTCCAATGAGTGGATGACATCTGTCCCAACGGTGAGGCAACACGTGTTTCCTTCGGCCAATCAGAATTTTACACGTGGAAATTTCCCATTGGTTAGGGCTGTTAACGGGTTATCGGATCCAAAATCCGACCCGATAGATTAACGGTGTTCCGTTATGGTGGATGCCACGTGTCGGTCACCCTTGACGAAAGCACTTCTGTGACGCGCGATTTATCATCATGGAAGTGGACACTTCCGTGATGATATTTTTGGTAATGTCATGGAACACTTCTCCGACAGCACAGGTATGACTATCTTGATTCTGTCATAAAATCGTCATGGATGTACATGCATGACAAAAAATGCGGCCTACTGTGACAAACATGTATCATCATGGAAGTGTATTTTTTTGTAGTGTACTTTGCCTACAAGATGGAGGAGAATAGCTCAACCAGTGAGCATGTGCTCAGATTATCTGAGTACTACAATCGCTTGAATCAAGTGGGAGTTAATCTTCCAGATAAAATAGTGATTGACAGAGTTCTCTGGTCAGTATCACTAAGTTACCGAAACTTCCTGATGAACTATAATATGCAAGGGATGACGAAAACGATTCCCGAGCTCTTCATGATGCTGAAATCGACGAAGGTAGAAATAAAGAAAAGCATCAAAAGTTGATGGTTGACAAGACCACTAGTTTCAAGTAAAAGGGAGAGGGAAAGAAAGGGAACTTCAAGAATAATGACAAGCAAGTTGCCACTCCCATGAAGAAGCCCAAAGCTAGACCCAAGCCTGAAGCTGAGTGCTTCTACTGCGAAGGAAATGGTCACTGGAAGCGGAACTGCCCCAAATACTTGGAGGATAGGAAGGATTTCAAAGTGAACAAAAGTATATATGATATACATGTCATTGATGTTTACTTTACTAGTGTTCATAGTAGCCCGTGGGTATTTGATACTGGTTCAGTTGTTATGATTAGTAAACTCGAAACAGGAGTTACAAAATGAACAAAGACTAGTTGAGGGCAAGGTTACGATGTGTGTTGGAAGTGATTCCAAGGTTGATAAGATCACCATCGCACACTTCCTTTACCTTCGGGATTAGTGTTGAACCTAAAATGAATGTTATTTGGTGTTTGCGTTGAGCATAATATGATTGGATCATGTTTATTGCAATACGGTTATTCATTTAAGTCAAAGAGTAATTGTTATTCTGTTTACATGAATAATACCTTCTGAGGTCATACACCCAAGGTGAATGGTTTACTGAATCTCGATCGTAGTGATACACATATTCATAATATTAATGCCAAAAGATGCAAAGTTGATAATGACAGTGCAACATATTTTTGGCACTGCCGTTTAGGTCATATTGGTGTAAAGCGCATGAAGAAACTCCATGCCGATGGTCTTTTGGAATCACTTGATTATGAATCACTTGATGCATGCAAACCATGCCTCATGGGCAAGATGACTAAGACTCTGTTCTCCGGAACAATGGAGTGAGCAACTGACTTATTTTTAAATAATACATATTGATGTATGTGATCCGATGAGTGTTGAGGCTCGTGGCGGGCATCGTTATTTTCTGACCTTCACAGATGATCTGAGCAGATATGGGTATATCTACTTAATGAAACACAAGTCTGAAACATTTGAAAAGTTCAAAGAATTTCAGAGTGAAGTAGAGAATCATCGTAACAATAAAATAAAGTTTCTGCGATCTAATCGCGGAGGCGAATATTTGAGTTATGAGTTTGGCCTTCAACTAAAACAATGTGGAATAGTTTCACAAACTCATGCCACCTGGAACACCATAGCATGATGGTGTGTCTGAACATCGTAATCGTACTTTATTAGATACGGTGCGATTTATGATGTCTCTTACCGATTTATCACTATCGTATTGCGGTTATGCATTAGAGACAGCTGCATCCATGTTAAATAGGGCACCATCTAAATCCATTGATACGGCACCATATGAACTCTGGTTTAGCAAGAAACCTAAGTTGTCATTTCTTAAAGTTTGGGGCTATGATGCTTATGTGAAAAAGCTTCAACCTGATAAGCTCGAACCCAAATCGGAGAAATGCGTCTTCATAGGAAGGAAAATGTTGGATACACCTTCTATCACAGATCCAAAGGCAAGATTTTCATTGCTAAGAATGGATCCTTTCTAGAGAATGAGTTTCTCTCGAAAGAAGTGAGTGGGAGAATGATATGTCTCCAATGTATCTATAATTTTTGATTGTTCCATCCTATTATATTATGTGTTTTGGATGTTTAATGGGCTTTAATATATCTTTTTATATTATTGTTGGGACTAACCTATTAACTGAAAGCCTAGTGCAAATTGCTGTTTTTTGCCCATTTCAGTGTTTCGCAGAAAAGGAATATCAAACAGAATCCAAACGAAATAAAACCTTCACGAGGATCATTTTTGGAATAAACCCAATCCAGGAGACTTGGAGTGGACGTCAAGGAAGCAGTGAGGAAGCCACGAGGCAGGAGGGCGCACCCTAGGGGGGTGGGCGTGCCCCCCCCCCACACTCGTGGGCCCCTCGCAGCTCCACCGACCTATTTCTTTCGCATATATATACTCTTATACCCTGAAACCTTCGGGGAGAGCAAACACCTTTTCCACTGCCGCAACCTTCTGTACCCGTGAGATCCCATCTTGGGGCCTTTTCCTGCGATCTGCTAGAGGGGGATTCGATCACAGTGGGCTTCTACATAAACACCATAGCCTCTCCGATGATTTGTGAGTAGTTTATCACAGACCTTCGTGTCCATAGTTATTAGCTAGATGGATTCTTCTCTCTCTTTGGATCTCAATACAAAGTTCTCCTCGATCTTCTTGGAGATCTATTTGATGTAACTCTTTTGTAGTGTGTTTGCTGAGATCCGATGAATTGTGGGTTTATGAAATTGATTATCTATGAATATTATTTCATTCTTCTCTGAATTCTTATATGCATGATTTGTTATCTTTGCAAGTCTCTTCGAATTATCGGTTTAGTTTGGCCTACTAGATTGATCTTTCTTGCAATGGGAGAAGTGCTTAGCTTTGGGTTCAATCTTGCGGTGTCCTTTCCCAGTGACAGAAGGGGCAGCAGGGCACGTATTGTATTGTTGCCATCGAGGATAAAAGGATGGGGTTTATATCATATTGCTTGAGTTTATCCCTCTACATCATGTCATCTTGACTAATGCATTACTCCATTCTTAATAATTCAGTAGTTAATTCTAAGAGTGGCATTGCTTAATTTTACCAGTGGCATTAGATTAAGAAAAAGAATTAACAGTTCCAGGGGAGAGTGGGCGCAACAACACCATGTGCTTCCATTTACTTATAAAGGGGTTGATGCAGAGTTTGTTGTAACAAAGCAACAAGCATCATGTCTGGGTTGGAACAATTTTTGCCCACTTAATGGTAAAAGACAACAGTTCAATAGCTTCAATTCAACTTTTATCCAAAACAATACCAATACAAGTAGCATAGCATCTCAAAGCACACTGCACAATCATGTGGATGAAGGCCTGTACTAAGCTTTGATGAGACAAACAAGATAAAATACGAATCGACCAACACGAATAGGAAATCCAATCTCATTTTGTGCAGTTGCACTGAAATCAAGAAAAGTCCTCGGTGTGACATTTAAGTTCGCTATAGCAACAAGTTGAATAGATATCCCTGTTTTAACAGAGGCAGAAAAGGAAACAATTACTGGCCAATAAAGGAGGATGAAACATGTGGCCACAAAAAGAAGCATCTACCTTATCCTGATGGAAATCAAAGTATAGGACAGTAGCATTTCTAAAACGGTTGCATTGATTCATATTAATAGAGAAATTCTCTTAAAACAGTTCAGTAGTTAATTCTGAGAGTGGCATTGCTTAATTTTACCAGCAGCATTAGATTAAGAAAAAGCATAAACAGTTCCAGGGGAGACTGGGCGCTACAACACCATGTGCTTCCATCTACTTATAAAGGGGGTGATGCAGATAACAAAGCAACAAGCACCATGTCTGGGTTGGTACCATTTTTGTTCACTACTTAATGGGAAAAGAGAGCAATACAATAGCTTAAATTCAACATTTATTTAAAACAGTACCAATACAAGTAGCACAACATCTCAAAACACACTGCATGATCATGTGGATGAAGGCAAGTACCAACATGTCATGACGCACACAAGATCACGTATGAATCTGCCAACACGAATAGGAAATCCAATCTTGTTTTGTGCAGTTGCACTGAAATCAAGCAAAGTCGTCGGTGTGACGTTTAAGTTTGCTATAGCAACAAGTTGAATAGATATCCCTGTTTTAACAGAGGCAAAAAAGGAAACAATTATTGGCCAATAAAGGTGGATGAAACAAATGACGACAAAAAGAAGCATCTAACTTATCTTGATGGAAAACAAAGTTGGACATTAGCATTTCTAAAACGGTTGCATTGATTCATATTAACAGAGACATTCTTTTAAAACAACATTTGGTGAGAATGTAATTAATTTTAACAGTGGCATTGCTTCAATTTTCTAGAAGCATTCTTATATTAACAATATCAAAATAGTTGTATGGAACATGGGGCATGGGACATGCTAGCACCATGTGCATCCACACGTATAAATGGGTGATGAAGAGTATGTAGCCAAGCAGCATACCTGCGTTGGTCCCATATTTTTTATCTTTAAACCTTTTTCCTATGTGAGGGCAGCAAATCTAGTCCTGCACAAACTACCTGACCCCCAGTTTCTTTCCCTTTTCAACAAAGAGATCGATTCCTTACGGATGTGTGTACTGGGTTACCCCCTTTTCCCCTTTTCGACCAACAAAGCGGCTGGATAGCCATTCTATACTACTTTCCCTCCCTCCTTTCCTTATTGAACCACGTCCTAGATTCATGCTCCACCCCACTGCACCCTTCTTTCCTCTTTGAACCAAGACCAAGATTCAACTACAGAATTGAAAAAGATCTGCATGCAGCTAGAGCAATGACGGTTTCAAAGAAACGTATACCTTAGGGTCGTCGGGATGTGGCAAGGCATGCGGCGGGAGGCCGGATCTGCCCACACTACGTATGGAAGCAAGGAAGAAGGGGGCGGTGGCCCTCCCGCACAGGCGCTGGGTGAAAGAGAACAACGCACCCGGCAGTGGATTGCCTCCCTCGCCGAAGGCGATAGAGTGAACGATGCACCTCCTCCCCTTTTTGGTGCGAAGGGATCTAGACGCCTCCTTCACCAGCTATGAGGGGGGACAGAGAGAGAGACAGAGGCCACAACGTAGTCTTGTTTAGATCTGGTGAAGAGGATGAGAGACTGTGAATACAACAAACCCTAGCAAAGGAACGCTGAGCCTCCAGCGTGTGTGTGTGTGTATATATATATATATATATATATATATATATATAGTGCGGCGAGAGTGTGGAGAGTGCAAACCCTAGCGAACAAGCGCTGAGGCTCCAACTTATATAGTGTACTACATATATATTGTATTATGATTGAGCTCCGATGCCTTAACTGCACCTGCCTTTGGCTGTATGACAGGTGGGCCAGCCACATTTTGGGCCAACCTGTCATACACCCAAAGGCAGGTGCACTAAGCCAATGAAGCTGCGTCCATATAGTACTCGTGTATACTACTAATATATAGCGGAGTGGTTTTCTTATTCTCTCCATAACAATCGTTTTAAATTGTGTAAGTACGAAACGAAACTCTTTATTTAACGTACCAATGAAGAAAACTACTACTCCTACTTCCAACGAACTAACGATCCCGCGTCCTGGTCGCACTTCCTGTCCTTCACGTGCGGTACACTACCCTCCCTTAAATGAACAACCACACATGCGCCAAATTATTGGAAACGCGTGAGAGTGTGTACAAATAAAGAATTTTAATTTCAATTACCGGAAAGGTTTGAGAGTATGTATAGTTTGCCCTCTCTCAATAATTATGGTTTGTTGTGTTCGGCCTAAACTTGGTCAAACTTTACAAAGTTTGACTTCAGCCAAATCTAATATGCGGAGTAAATAAAAATGGAGGGCTACTATGTCCATCCGGGTTTTTAGTCCACACCATTTTTTTAATCAAAGTTAATAGCTGGACAAATAAAATTACAGGGGAGCTGAAGACAAATTTGTGAGAAGGCTTAGAAATCAATACAAAACTTATGTTCTTAGTACCAACGTTGATCCTTCTTCGAGGAAACATTTGGTTCATAGCCAATTGTGTGATAAAATTGCACCAACATGAAAGACGCCTGCGTCTCCAACACAACCAAGCAAAGAGCACGGATGGAAGACAGCTTGTTTTTCGTCAAAAATCGATCAGCTTCACTAGCCGACGCAACCATGAGGCACAACCATGAGCATCGATAGGTCATCGTGGTGATGCATCATCCATTTGACATCAAGTTTGGGTGAGGCACCATTAATCAAGCTCGAGGAAGGAAGAACCACGTGGCAGAGCACAGTGAGGCGGAACAACAATGGCCATCCAATGTTGTGCAGTTCCACTAAAATTGAGGAAGACATGCCCGAGTATGGAGATACGCATCGTTGTTTGCAAAAATATAAAAAAGGATATAGTGTTGTTACTTTGTTTTGGTAGTGGTACAAGATTAACAATGACATCTGAATTGTCAATAAGAATTAATGAAAAGTACACCAACAAATAGAAGCATCATGATTATCTTGATGGGAACTAAACCAGGATACCCGAGAAAAAAAGCATTTCTTCATTTAACTAGCGATAGTATTAGATTAGCAGCAGCAATAGGAGCATATGGACAATGACCACACAACCACCATGTACTTTTTGTCGAAACAACATGTATACCTCCACCAAGGCATAAATCAGGACAACTTTTCTAGTGGCATTTCCTCTATAATAGTAGGTGATGTTGGACCAGCCGACGAACCCAACCTACTATACATGGGGAGCTGGGGAGTAGTCGCATCGAAGAAAACCCGCATGCAGCGACCTAGGGAGCTGGATCAGTACAAGAAGTTATACCTCAGGTGGGCGAGATGTCACTTAGGCAGGCGGGTGGGTTCTGCCCATACGACGGTAGTGAACAAGGGCGCGGGGGACCTTAGTCCGCGCCAGCACCGGCTCCGAGAGGACGGTGCGCATCGGCTTCCTCCATCACTGACGGTGACAACGTCAACGCTGCACCTCCTCACCTCCCGCAGCAGACGGGATTCAGCCGGATCTGTGACCACCGGTGAGGAGAGAGATAGAGTGGACACTATCATCTTGTTTTGATATGGAGAGGGTGAGAGAGCGAGACGCAAGAAACCCTATCAAACAAGAGGCTATATATACAATGGAGTAAAAAAAATCTCTCCATAGTAGTGGTTTTAAATAGAATACGTCTGTTCCAGAAAAAAGAAACGAAAACTGACCAAGAAAGAAAACTCGATCAAAAACACGCCCCCGCTTCCAGGTCGCGAGAGTCATTGCGCACACACACATGCATATTCGTATTTACTAAAATTCCATCTCCATCTTCATCTCCAATCATATTTGTCCAACTGGCACATTATTTATGTTGTTAATTATATACGCAGCAATATTAACATACAACATCTCTTGTTTGCGGGCATATGGACCGCTACCATGCCCGCTCCTGACCAATCCGAACTCTCTTCATCACCCGCGCGTGCTTTCCGCCCGAAACGGTCAATGCCTCATTCATGCCCAGCCAGAGCGGACGCGACCTCTCATCGGTGCCGGCATTGAAGCGGCGCACCGGCTGAGAGAGCGTCGCCCGTGCTGCTTCTCAGTGCACGCAACTGCTCCGCATTCAAAGGTCGCAATAGCCAGCCACAACATGCATGTAAAAATTTCTTGGGAGTCTGTGCTATAGCTAGCTCTCCTCCCCCAACTCATCAATCTCTTCCAGTAGTGCTAGTACTCCATGGCGCGATCCATCGACAAGCAGGCGGGAAAGTTATCTTATACTCGGTTTGTGGTGAGTGGCATGGCGAGCTACCGTGTGGGGTGGAGCCATGGAGGAGGGTGAGACACGAACGCGACTGACATGATTTAAACATTCGTTTTGCTCGATGGCGCGATCCAACGAAACGAAACATTGTTTTCCATCCGTTTCCATTTTTTCTCCGGAAAAACGGAAACTTTCCACTCCATTTTCATTCCTACTCCAAGGTTGCCCCGTTACAACATTCCATCAAATACAAAGGAAAACTAAGACACGTGCTGATGCATCTCAATGATTCACAGATCATAACCAATTTTTATTTCACAACTAAAGACAAAAGTTGTGAGAGCATATACTGATGGGGTCACTATGACTTAAACCCTAAACCTTAAACATGATTTAATTTCCTAGCTAGGTAGAACCTGTCGAAGGAAAGACGGCTGGCACCCTCGGATCATACGATGCTTTTGAGTAGTTCCACTAAAATCGAGTTGAGCATCCGTGATGGAAAAGATATTGAAGAAGTGTGATTAGAAAGATCGACATGGAGATGGAGCTACGTGGGGAGCTATGGCAGTGGACCAAGCCGGCTCCAAAAGGAAGATGTACTACTACCTAGGACGTTGGGCTAGAGCTAGAACGGCGGTTGGGACGCACTGACTACGGGTTTCCTCCCTCGCCGATGTCGATCGCGTCTACGCAGAACATTGTTCCCTTCCCCCAACAGTGGGATCAGGCCGGATATGTGACCAGTGGTGTGGCCACCGTCGTTCTATGCTTGTGAAGAGAGCAACCCAAGCAAGCAGGCTTCTAGCTTAGGCTCCTGCTAGTGTATATATAGTGGTTTTCTTTTTCTCTCCATATCAACCATTTTATATTGCGTACGTGTCATTGAAGAGTGAAATGATGGTTGCTTCTTCCGTCTAACTTATTGTGTGATTTGGCTGCTCCTTAGTGCCCCCTACATGTACTCCCGCTACGTGTATGACCATTGCTGAGTCTCACTTGTACTTATCTGTATTTTCTTGCATGACATGTAGACACGATGTGCATAGAGGAATTTACTACACATTGTTACGTAGTAATGTACTACTACTACCTACTCCCTCCTTCCGGTTCACTACTGGTACTCCCTCCGTCCTGGCTTATTGGTCCCCTTTGTACTCAATTCATGGGCTCGTTTTCCTCAAGAAATTGTCTTTACCAACGTATTAATATCGATAATGCATGCATGAACAACAAATGATTAAACCTTGCATGCAACGTTTTGACAAAGCATTGACTTATGAACATGTGAATGTGAGGGACTACAACCTCTCATGCATGCATGCAACGGTCACACGTACACATGGACGCAAAAATGTGCGCAACACCCAAATGCATGCATGTCCGAGCACACGACAGAACACACACGGTCACGCTCAAGTGCTCAACCTACACGTGCATGCAAACACATACTCAGCCAGGGTGAGCTAGTGACCATATAAACACCGGAATAAATATATATATAGGGAATGGATTTTCTTCCCACACTAGCTCTAGTGGTTATTATTGGAACCGTTGGTTGGCTTTAGGATCCGCACTTTTAGGTGGATAAGGTTTCGATTTTCTAGATTACTGAATTTCGCCACGACATATTAGGAATGGTCGGCTAGACCTTTCTGTGGTGCTAGGCCCGAAGATGGCAACCTACTCTGTGGCTATGGCATGCGTAGTCAGAGTAGGAGCAGCTTTGCCTTCCTGAAAATGCAGACCGTGACATGAACTACTTCGGGTATCTTCCAAATTTGACAGACGGTGGCAATTTACTGAAAGTTCTTGGTCTGGCATGAAGGACACTCATTGTAAGAACTGCCATTTCTATCTGGTCAAAAGGTTCGGCACCTTATGGAACTAGGAATTGGACTGCGATGTGTCCTGTCATTTTTCGTCTAGGAAAAGGTAGGACGGTGCTGCACCGTTCACACCAGTATTGAAATTGCGGCACCATGAATTTTTTCGCGAGGAAAAGCCGCGTGTTTGACCATGAATACGTTTTCCAACATGTCACACTCTAGCAGTTTACTACGCTGTCCGGAGCGGTTCTCTTTTTTTAAGTACTGTACAGTCCAAAGCGGTTCTCTTTTTTTAAGTAAAGAAGTCCAAAGCAGTTCTGTAGGCACCAATAGCATCTGAAATCATACCACAGTCCACAGGGCATGATGGTTTCTAGAGTATGAGTGAAATTTTAATGGTTATGAGGAAAATAAGATTCACACATGTATAATCATCCAAAACCTCATCAAGGCTTAATGACACCCAAAAATGCTGAGTTCAGGCAAGAAATGGTCGACATCCAGATTGGAGATCTGAAGAGAAGAGAAAACACTGCTCAATATTTTTATCATCCTCGTGGTGCGAAAAATGTGGTGCGCGTGAAACCCACAAAGGGAGGGCCCCCTTGTGCGGATATGTAAGGTTCATCCTATAGAGAAGGTTCACGAATGGAAAAAAGGGTTCTCGGGGTGGGTGGGTGTGGTATCGGTAATGTAAATCGAAGGTTCTTCACATAATGTAAGTGTTTGTAGTGATTATTTTTCATCTAACCCTACGTGCATGCTCCCATCCTTTCTCATCATCCTCGTAGGGAAAAAATATGGTGTGCGTGAAACACACGAAAGGGAGGTGGGCAGGCAATTGACGAAATAGGGTTTCCCCCCTTTGTATTACAAAGCAAACCATCACCGATACAACTAGATAGGTGCTAGGGCGGAAGCAGCACATGCACGCACAAAAGAAAACAAAAGAGAAAAAGAAAAGAAACAAATGCCGACACCGGCGGATCAACAAAAATGAAGAAGCTTCGCGACCGCTGGGCCCACCGGGGATCCTCCACCAAGCTCCTATACTCCGAAGTGCTGGTACCAATCAAAACCTCCAAGAAGGGACGTGATGATGATGACGTTGCTGCCAAGAGTTTCCCTGGTACGCGACGAGGAGAGAGGAAGGGTACCCCCGACGCCCTCCAGGAAGGTCCGGCGATACCCTCAGGCACCACCGTGTCGGTGTCAGCTCGGACGACAGGGATCTGTCCCGATCCCAACCTTCACCTCGGGCGCTTCGAAGCATGCCACCAAACAAACCACCACTCTACGCCAAAATGGTCTTGAAGCTTCCGCACCGTCTCACCACGGCGCCGCGAAAGGGGCCTGCTCAACGAAGAAGAGGAGCCGGGACTAGGGACAACAGCATCGTCGGTGCATGGGAGGGCCCAACATCCACCGTCAACGATGGTAACCGATTGGACGCAACAATAGTAGCATACCAGGCCCGTGAGCCCACAGGACCGACCGGGACCTCAAGCCCGTAAAGCTCCCGCCGTCGCGCTGCAGAAGGCACGCCGCCGGCAGCTGAACTAAGCAAAGATGACCGGGTTATGTAACTATTCACCATAACCACCCCCTCCCACGTGTGGTTGTGTTGATTAACCTATTCAAAAGAGAACATAATTTTTTTATCATATTAATCTAAAAATGTGGTGTATAAGGTTGATTACGGAGTGATCACTAATCGTTTGCATGTTGTAGCGCGCCTAAGACGTAAATAAGGGTGGGGGTGGAGGAAGTTGCTGTTGTAATGCCTGGCTATGACAGGTAGCTTTGGCTTTAAGGGCATTTCTAGCCGATTCCCAAATCGCGTTACTGAAGTGAAAAAACAGTATACTCCTCTAAACTGGATCTAGTCGATCGCCTAAAACCCATAGAGAAGTAAGAAAAATTACTCCAAGCGGCCGCCAAGGAGTAAATTAACTCGTCCCCTTGGTGCTGCTCACTCCACCGCCCCCATGTCGCCTTATCCACTCCCCTGTTGCCCATACACGCTACATGAGACCCATCCACAGTCGACATTGCCGACCATGGCACCAAAGAAGGTGACGGCGGGAACAACGACTGCAATATAGGTATCGGTGGGCGTGCGGCAGTGCGGTCGGCGGGAGCATGTACGGTGCCTAGACGACGACACATACACGTACCCTTGATCGGGGGTCTGTCCCGAGCTAAGTGGAGATCATTGAATAATCCGATTGCTGAATTACTAAGGTTTAGCTTGACTGGCATTTAAATTTTTTTATGAAAACAACACCGAGTTTAAGTTTGTATGTTTGAGTAGTATACTTTGAATCCATTTTATGTTTGTTTGAATCGGATTAGTTTTTAAGCTTAAAATTTGTGGAGTAATTTTACTTCACTGAAACAAACTCGGCGGTTTCTTAGGGGTCGGCTAGGTTGGATCAAAAAAATAAACACAAACGATGTTAACATGAACGTATTAGAAAACAACAGTAGAAAAAGCAGGGGTGCAAGTTCGTGGCCCTACGTGAAGTAAATGGATTGTTAACTAGTATGCTAGTGTACTCACGGGAGATCATGATCTCTAGGGCTCACGGATGCTCCTGTGGTGGCATGTAATCATCTGTCATACACCCAGCTCGACATCACTATAAAAATACCAACGTCAGGCATTGAAATCATTCAACATCCATTGGGCCAAATGCCTCAACCCATCACCCTCCTCCTGTCGTCCGCAGTTCTGCAGTTAGCAGCCATGTCCAGCGGTAGCTGCCTTGTCTCG
This sequence comes from Triticum aestivum, assembly GCF_018294505.1. Classification (NCBI taxonomy): domain Eukaryota; kingdom Viridiplantae; phylum Streptophyta; class Magnoliopsida; order Poales; family Poaceae; genus Triticum; species Triticum aestivum. The sequence continues at coordinate 531,746,320 of NC_057809.1, read as the reverse complement.
GTTCGCGAGCAGAATGAGAGCCCGTCTCCCCTACGTCGGGAACCCGCTGGACTACGAGCCAGCGGTATTTTGCAGCCGCGGCGCGAAGGCAGCCCGCTTGACCTTGTGGACAGACACCAACCCGGCCCAGAGATACCTGTCTTGCTCACGGGTGACGGTGAGTGCGCAGTTCGTCTTTTTCCTGTCACAGGGCTTGGTCAATGGGTGACGACATGTGTGAAGAGCCGAGCTTTGTAGTGGATGCAGGTTTGCCGCCGTCCTCACTGGCACTTCCGGAAAATATGCATATATGTTTTTATATTAGAATAACATAGATGGTGGTATTGGCTTGGGCGAGTGCGTAAGCTGCTCCAAATGCAGACAAATATGGCGCTACCTACACAGTTGTCTCTGCTGTCCAACGGGGTCTAGCAAGAAATCAGCCAGGCAAGCACCAACGGATCTGCCACTCTACTCCGGGCAGCCTTGGTGCAAGATGAGACCCACAAGCACCACCGCTTCCTCCACTGGTCCTTCTCCCATCGAGATTCTGGTCGCACCAAGTCAGCCATAGATCCGATATCCATGGCATCCTCCCTTTCAACTCCATGTTCCTCCTTCCATCGTCCACCCCTTGTCGGCACGACATCGGAGGAGAGGAAATGGAATGGCGGCGTCGCCATATCCTCCATCGGCTGGCCAGAGAGGGTCACGGTGTCTCCTCCTCTAGCAGCTTCGATCACGGCCAGAGAGGAGAGGAGGAAACAGATCTGGCCAATGTCGGGTCGGGTTGCGGCCGTGGAGGAGCAAGAGAAAGGGTTGACGGTGGGCTGGATGCTTGGATGTCATCTGAGGTGGAGAGGACAGAGTAGGAGAGAGAGGAACACCGTGACCCGACGGCCGTGGGGGCAGAAAGCAGGATGTGCATAGATGATAGAGAAAGAACGTTTTTCCTTGAGAAACACTCCAACGATAGAACCCTGCTTTCTCTAAAAACGCCTAAGAGAAAAAACTTACGGATAGAAAAGGTCTAAACCTTTGCTGGATGGCTCTCCAAACACATCCCGGAACTGTTCAAGCCGAAGGTGAACTGGTCCCTATCTGTCCCTGCCTGCCGGGCTGCCATTGCGACAGCCTAGCTAGTGCATGCGCACTATTGTCTTCACATAGACAACGTGGTCCAGCTATCTCTATAAGAGGAAATAAACATCAAACGATGTATATCATGAAAATGCAAATAAGGTAAAGGGAGTGTCCAGATCCCAACACGCATGTGCGCTTGTGATTGCAGCCATCCCAGCGAAGTTTCATAAGTTTGCTTTTCCCTATATATAAAGGGAAAAGCAAACTTATGAAACTTCGCGTATTATGAAGTCCACTGACCATATTTTTACAAATATACAGTGACAGATAGTGTATTTATCTCGTTTGAAATTAAGCTATATTAACCGGAAAGGAGGCAGTATGGACTAGCATTACTTTGTTGTGTCCCGTCAACTTGCCAAACGAGGAGAAGCTTGCGCGCGGTGGCTCATAGGACAAGGAGAAACTTTTGAGTAATGCAAGCTCTCCCTCGCTCAGGCGGTGGACGTGCAACAGTAAATTCGGTGTCAGATTGCTAGAAGCATACACTACACTAGTACTATTATTGCTCGACTTCCCGAAGAGGCGAACAGCCAACCGCAAATTTACTAGTACTAGTACTACTACTATAGATGTATGTACTATACTACTAGGAACCGGATGGAGGAGCGTCCGCACTCTTATTATATTTTAAAAATGTGATAAAGCAATCTTCAACACATTTGGTTCTCTTTGAGGGTTCTCGCATGTGATAATGGAAGTTGATTGCATGGAACACTCGCCACAATTCTTGCTTAATTCTGGCTTATATCCTGTTACAAATAGGAGCGCTCGGTAATATTTCCTCTTTTTTTGTTATTCAACCTGTAAACAGGTCAGCAAACCTTGTGGCGCATCTTTGTGCAAACCGTGCTTGCTGCATTTTGAATGTGGCCGAGAGCTGGCTTGATGAAACACCTCGCTTCCTTCTTTTTTGTGGGGTACCTCGCTTCCTAGTGACCAGTCTCTTGGCTAATCGTCCTAAGAATGCTTATATATGAATAAAGCTCTCTCATTTACTCGCAAAATAGATTAAGCCATATTAACCGGAAAGAAGGGAGTATGGACTAGCACTACTTTTCGGTGTGTCCCGTCAACTCGCAGAACGAGGAGAAGCTTGCAGGACAAGATGAAGCTCGCATACGCTGTTTGAGTAATGCAACCTACCCTCGCCCAGGCGGTGGACATGCATCGGTTCATTCGGTGTCAGATTGCCAGAGGCATACACTATAGTACCCAACATGCGGAGTACATCATTGTTCGACTTCACGAAGAGGCGAAGAGCCAAGCGTAAGGTTTAGTAGTACGAGTAGTACTACTACTAGAACTGCATGCTGGAGCGTCTGTATTCTTATTTTATTTTAATCTCTGATAAAGTACACATTTATTCGGGAGAAGGGCAAAAAACGGCAGCCCAATAGTATAGTATTAAAAAACATCGAACATGTAATGATGATATCGATCAACCATGCTCGAATATATGTTGGCCTCCGTGCGAGCCTGTCTATGTGTTCTGGCTCCTCTTCTCTCTCAAGGAACAACGGGTAGACCATTTTGCCGTCAATTGAGATCGGTTTGCTCACACTCCGGCCCCACATGTCAGTGATATGCCAAGAGGAGGTGTGTTGACCGACTGGCCATACGCATACTTGGTTTTGCACCTTCATACTACTCCTCCCTCCATCACAGTTTACAAGGCGCCCTTCATTCTGATGCATTTCTCTCAATGCATTTCCACCACCAGAGAGACTTTAGACGTGTCTAGTTTAATGCTCAAATAATTATGGCGTGATAACCACAATCAAGTCCACAATTTTCTCTCGGTGTACTACAGAGTGGAGTAAGTGCATGCATGTGTGTACCCGGGGTGGAAGCACTGCATGCATGTGTGTACGCATTATTTCCTATAGTAATAGACATTATGCTATAACTACCAATGCTATTTTTCAGGCCGATCGCTAGTCGCCTTGGTCCCAGAGATTTTTTTTGAAGCGTGCTCTATAAACAGTGACGGATGGAGTAGTATGAGTGGATTCAAAGAAGGGTGTATTGATGGTTGCTTCTTCCGAGCAACTTATAGTGGGAAAGGGTATATTGATGGTTTCTTCTTCCGAGCAACGTACTATACAAATAATTTTCCAGTGACATGAAATTGTACAATGCTTTGAGCTTTGATCTTTTGTTTCGTGTGTCTTGCCATCGATGCTCTTTCGGAAACAATAAAAAACTAACTTCCTTGCTAATGCATCTCAATGATTAGCATATCAAAGCTATTATTTACATCACAACTGAAGACAAAGTTGTGAGAAGGTGTTAAATTAAAATTGATCCTTGCTTTCATCGGCAGCAATGTCCCCCAAATTCTGTCTAAATCAACAAGGCATGTTGGGAAAAAAGTAGTTGTCTGGAGCATGCAACATTCCGATCATTTTGTGCAGTTCCACTAAAATAGGGCTAAGCGTCCCTATTCCAAAGATATTAAGTGTGATTACGATAATAGAGGAATGCTGATGAAAAAATAAACACACAAATAGAAGCCATTCACCTTTCCAGTCTATCTTAAGACTAACTAGTTGGAGAAGATTAAGAAAATAGTTGGAGAAGATTAGGCTCGGAGTTGGATGAGGAGGATAAATAAAAACCAATCTCCCTTTGTGCGGTCGCACTGAAATGTAGAGATGTTGCACGTGTGACATTTTAGTACAACTGCACAAAACACACTTAAGAAAAAAGTGATTTGTGCAGTTCACCAAAAGGTCGCAATAGCAACGAGGTGAAATGGATAGCCATGTTTGCAAAAAAGAGGTAGAAAGGAAACAATTAGTGGCCAATAACAGTTGATGACACATACAACGACAAAAAAGAAGCATATTCCTTGTCCTAAGGGAAGATAACAACACGGTTGTGTTTCTCTAAAACGGTGTGAGGACGAGATTGCAATATGGAAAGTACGCTGGACGAGCTACGTTTTGGGCAAACAACTATGGAAGATCCACACGCAAGATTTTCCACATGCAGCGACGTGGGAAGACGGGCAGTGGAGCAAGGCTGGAGGGGACACCTGGGGGTCGTCGGGATGTAACTAGGTGAGCGGCGGCGTGCGGGTCTGCCCATACTGTGGCAGCGAGCAGGTGGCGTAGGCCCTATCGCGCTGGAGCTTGGTCACAGAGAACGGCGGGTATCGCAGATCGGGACGTGCTGCCTTGGCGCCGTCGAACGGAGAAATGATGCACATCCTCCCTTTCCGCCGGCGGACGGGATGCGTCCGGATTAGTGACCAACGGTGGGAGAGAGAGAGGCCACCGCCGCCTTGTGTGAGATACTCCGAAGAGAGACAAGCCCAGGCAGGCAGGCTCCATTGTATATAGTGGAGCGGACTACCTTTTTCTCCATAAAAATCATTTTATATTTTGTGTACGTGCCATTGAGCAATATAACTTTATTTAAAAATAACGCGCCAACGCATAAAGTTGAACTTTGTTTCGTGCACGCGTGGTACACGACCTCCATAGGTAAACAACTGCTACATGCGTTCAAATTAGCACGAGGGCTGCCATTTTCATACAGAAATGAGCTCCACTGTGTACCCGCGCGGGTGTGGCTGGGCACAAAGCGTGAGTACGTGCACCTATTCTCTTCGTGTGGGTTCTTGAGTGTTTTTTGGGGGGGGGGGGCAATCAAAAAATGTAACATATGCAATATGTGTGAAATAGTGTCCTGAATATATCATATATATAGAGGGGGCAATCCACGAGAAGAGAGTGGAGGTATCATCGGCTTGAGGTATCTATAGAATCGACGAGAGGGATGATGTCTGTGTGTGCGCACGCGCGATCGATAAAGAGTGCTATCGGATTTCTGTGTGCCCACGTCAAAGATATAGAGTGGCTGGCCTACTGGAACGTGAGAGGGGACAGGTGTAGTTTGTCTCTATGGCATGGATACCTACCTACAACGCTCGACTATCGGTGTGTGGTGGGGGAGGCCTAATTAATTATAGAGGTACAATGGCTGGTATATGTGTGGAGGAGGAGAGAGGCCTACCCTATGTATTAAGGGAGATCGATCGGCATCCATGCATATGTGTAGGAGAGGAATAAGGTTGGGAGAGAGGCAGAGCTAGAGTGTTGGAGGGGGTGGTAGTGGAGTTGCTTCTAACAAATGGTGGGAGTCTGGGACAGGCTTGCTAGATAAACGAAGGGCACGCCTGCAATATCAATAAGAGAGGGGATGGCTGCCCTGTCTGTGCACGTGTGTGCGAGAGACGGGTCAGGAGGCATGCATGAATGATGAGGGGGGCGATATAGCTGTGGTAAGTAGACGTAACTACATAGGAAGATCAACCGTCCTTTGTCAGAGGAAGGAGAGACATAACTTGTGAGCTACGTCGATCGATGGGTGGGGGGAAAATAGTTAAAGTCCACCTAGGTATATGTAGGTAGATCGATCGGTATACATGCATGTATGTGTTAGAAGCAAATAAGCCCCGGGGAGAAGGATAGAGAGAGAGGGATGCATCTAGGAGGTGGTGCGAGAGGCATACTATATCGAGGGGGAAGGAGTGTGCGAGTACGAGATCGATGAAAAGAGTGGTGGGAGTGAGGCATGGACGGTGAAAGAGAAGAGTGCAAGATTGTGTTTGTGGTAGGCACAGCTGGCTAGAGAGGCATATTGATCAATGTGTGCCGTAAAGAAGGAGCTGGGGGCGGCCAACATACACCGTGGGTGAACGACCTAAAGTGTAAAGATGAATTTGCACGATGGAGCTAGAGAATGCTGAGGGAGGGTGAGAGGGATGTGAGCATGTGCATGCACGAGAGAAAGTTAGCGCTAGCTACAAAGATAAGAGGATTGTGTGAGTGTAAAAGACGAATAGAGATAATGATTCATTATAGAAAGTGAATTCGGATATTTGAATAATTTATCATAGTGTTTTAAACCGACGCATGCGTGAATATATATAACGGTGATACACATGGTGTGGTTATGAACATGTTATACTACATATAATATATTTTATCTCTACTCTTATAAAAACAGAGTTGTTGATGATGGTGTGCCTGCCATCCTGCAATATAGGCCATCCGATTTATATCTGACGGATAGGAAGGAGACTATGGAAATTTTGAAAAAAGATACCCACACCCCTCTCCATATTTGCAAATAAGGCATCCCCTTGATCATGTTGATGTTCCGTGGAACGCATGGGCATCTTGCTAGTACTACATATAATATATAGAACATTGATTATAATTTGGGCTAATGTGTGGCTTTTGCTGCTCGAGGCTAAATACTTGTCATAATGTAGGGGGCAGGGTGTATGTATGGAACATGGTTTAGATTATGAATATATAGTTAGTACATCAAATGTACTATTATTTGGAATCAACATCAATTGTACTCAAAAAATTGAATTCGAGTTCATATAGTACACATATTTCATATCTATCTCTATAGTAATCATGTGCTGTGTTGTTAATGTACTACACGAATGATGGTTGAAGTTGGCAACAATCATGATTGTAGATTCTTATTGAAATAGAGAAACAAATTCAAATTCAGTTCGAATTGCAGCGGTAGTATAAACATTTGGAATGCACTAAAATGTTGGTATTAGTAGGTTACATGCATTATACAGCCAGCGAAAAAAATTAATTGGACATAACATGGATTCATACTCCCTCCTTCCATCTATATAGGGCCTAATGCGTTTTTAAGACTGCCTTTGACTATTGATAAGATTAATAGTACATGACATGCACAATGTGAAAATTATATCATTGAAAGCTCCTTTCACACACGAATTTAACAGTGTGCTTTGTGATAGTTGCATGTCATATATTATTGCTCTAATATTTGGTCAAAGTTAGCCTCGAAAAACGCATTAGGCCCTATATAGATGGAAGGAGGGAGTAGCTTTGAATAGCATTTCTATAGTAAAACGGGACAAGACTCTCTCTTTGTGTGGTGTGAATAGTTTTTTTCGTTGAGGGAAGTGTGAATTGATTTGGTATGTCCAAGTACAATATTAGATGTTAGGCTTGTCCCTAAAATTCAACCCACGCCTTGTTATATCCCAAATATTCAGATATCGTGCTCCCAAAATTGGCACCTTCACAACCCGCGCCTTGCTATCCCGAAATTACAACGCGCGCGAAAACTCCCTCCAGCTGCCAAATCCCGACACGCAAAATTCCCCTTCTAACCGTGAGCCGAAAGGGCCGCTAGTTCAAATCGGTGGGGGTACTTTTGTAACACACCCTACATTTTGGACAAGCGCATCCCTAAGTCATGGTTCCCCCCTCCTATCGCCTCCTTTTCTCCATTCAAAATCCCAGGCCGCCATAACCTCACCGCTCCAGCCGCGAAACCCCACCCTCCTCCGCGCGCCACCTCATCGCTACCCAGCCGGAGCCTCTTCCTCGACGACGTCGTCCACCGCAAAAGCTCGACGTCCCTCATCCACCTCCCCGGATGAGGATCCGTCTCCATCCCGTCGTCCTACCGGTTCAGCCGCCCTGTCCTCCACCTCCAAGGAGCTGCTCCGACAATCGTCTCGTCTATTGCAGCTACTCCATGCCCACAACGCCGCCTTAACGTGCTACACCAGAACCGCAACATCCTCACCGACTCCTCGAACAAAGCCGAGGCCTACTCGACGCCACCAAAGAGGTTGTAAACTCATCGCATCGCACCTTCTCCTTAACTCGACCTCCCGGCGCCGATGGTGCTCCATCCCACACCCTCATGGAGCGGCTACCTTGAAGCCGGTGCCGCAGGCGGCATCTCCACTACGGCTCTCCCCCAGCACGAGGCCCCTTCGGCGGCAGCGTCCATACCAGCCGGATATGCTGTTGTTGCTCCGGCTCTCGCTCGCTTGCGCTACTGCTGCTCCGGCTGTCGCTTGCTCGCCCGCGCTGCTGCTGCTGCTCCGGCTCCCGCTCGCTCGCTTGCGATGTTGCTGCTGCTCTGGCTCTCGCTCGCTCGCGTGGCTGCTTCTGCTCTCCCCCTCGCTCGTGTTGCTGCTCTGCTCCGATTTAGCTACACTTCAGTCGATTGGATCGACTTTTGGGACAGTCGGTATTCAGGGGGTGAGGGGCTTGCCGAAGTTAAGGAAGAACCACCCGCAGTGGGAGGGGGGCTCGCCGGAGAGGTACCCCACTATCTATCTTAGGGTTCTGGGGTGGGGCGCTGCTCGCCAGCGGTTGGGCGGTGGCTTGGGGACCGCCGGAGAAAAAGCTTGGCACGAGGGGGGGGGCTAGACGGCTGGCCAGACCGGCGGTGGGGAGTTGTTTCGGGGCGGCGAGGCGGCGCGGGGCCCGGCAGTTCGGCTGATGGTGGCTGGCGGCTCAGGGGGTGCAGGTTGAAGATGAACTGCAGGCCCTCACTAAACTACATGTCAAGTGCCTCTCTGCTACCATTGCGTTGATTTTCGACATTAACATTCAGATTCCAAAGTAAATTTCAGTTTCAAAAGTTAAGTTCAGAGTCAACAGTTTTTACCTCATCTGTTGTAGTCAGGTGGTTTTTGGTGATGTAAATTTTACATCTATTTTACATCATCTATTGGAGATGATATTAGAATCCCACTTGAGATTAACGATGTCTGTCTTATGCTGGTTCAGCCTTGACGTCTTATGGCTCACCGGAGCTACTCCAACGACAGAACGATCCATCACAACAGAGCAGTGCCCTGGACGCCGTCTACAGATTCCTCAGATCTTCCTCCACACCTCCGACAACCACCTCTGTCTCAACTTCTTCTGCGACCAACCCAATGATGTTGAGATCGACACGGCTATGACAAAGAGGTTGTACACTTGTTGCATCACTTATTACTTTACATTCATGTCTATCCATTAGGGCTAGTTTGGTTCAACGGAAAAACATAGCAATAGGAAATTTTCCTATTGCACTCTACTATTCAATTATTCATGCATTTTGTTGAAAGGAATGGAGCAAAACAGCCACCTGGACCTACTTTTCAAAATCCTATGCGTGAAAACAAGACCAAGTGCATTAGTTGTAGAATAACATTCTAACTGTACACGCTTTCATATGGTTTCACTTTATTGATGTTCAAACTTGAGTTCTAAATTAGTTGTGGGGCACATATCAAGGTAGTAATGAATAGTATCTTTGTCTAATATCTGGTTCACCTAGGGTATGCCTATGTTGTGCATCTTGGGTGGGAAATAAATAGTAAAGCAATCATCATCTGTATTTTTATTAAATTAAAGCAATCATCAGCCTGTTATCATTATTTTTGGATCCATCCACTAGTTGTTACCATCACTCTAGATTTCCGCATGCTCTCCTTGCATAATCTCACCATATTATTTTCGTATGCATGTCAGATATTGTACACAGTCATGTTGAACATGTATAGAAAAAGATAAGAGTTTTGCGCGGCAATACAATGTCATGCAAACATCGCTCCATGGTGGGTTCAATGGCAAACCCTCCCCCTCTCCAGAATGTAATCCTGAGGAAGATATCTATTCTGAGGTGGATTCAGACACAGCTGACCACTCCTATTTACCCCCAAGGTGTTTGCTCTACCTTGGCATGGTGTTGTTAGTCATATCATGCATATGTTGCCTTGTAGTGCCTACTTTTGACATCATATATGTCATCTACTTAGTTTAGACATGTTCTGTAATGCCACTTGTTTAGTTTCTATATCATATATGGGAATTATGCAGTATCATGTCTTTTTGCCAGCCATAATATATGCGAAATGTGCAATGTCATCCTATTTAACTAGGCATCTTATATTTGAATGATATCTTGCCCATCCTTTTCTTCATTACATTTCCATTTGTTGACAATGTTTGTACATTAAACTACTCTTCCCGTGAATCAGCCATTTGGGTGGGAGATGGAAAAATCTGGAGTGAAAACAATGCCTTCAGAGTAGACAGTGCTACCTATCGAAGCAGATCTCTTGTTGGGTCCCGATAGATCCTCAGAGATGGATTCAGAGATAGATGACCAGTCCTATTCCCCCACCGAGGTGTATGCTCTAACTTAGCACGGTTATACTGCTCATATCATGCATATGGTGTCTTGCATTGCATAGTTTAGACATCATATACACAATATTCAACACCATGTTCTTAGTTCAGACATCATATCAAATGCCCTGTGTTTAGCATATAAATCACATGTGTGAATTAAATCATGCGATCCTGATTACTTAGATAACATGTATGTGAATCATGTCATGCGATCCTGTTTAGTTATTCATCATATATTTGAATTATGTTATGCTATGCTATCCAGTTTTGTTGGTGTTCTGGGAATGGGGGTCCCCATACTTGTCTGCCTGTGGCCCATGACGTGGCTCTGCGAGCAGGCCCATATGGCCCATCTTCACCAGCAAAGACTCAAGACCCTCACGAGGGGCCAAGCCTCGCAAGGCGGACGACACAAGACCTCCTCAGGAGCGGCCTTACCAGGCTAGCTCACGAGGGGCGGAGAGTTCAAGGCCAGGCAAACCTCGCGAGGTTCTAGTGATGTGAGCCATGACGACCAAGGCCAGGCGGGCGCCAGCGCGCACAGTGTCCTTGTTTCCTCTACGGTGCTAAGGAAGCAGGCACAGGCGCATAGTACCGAGGCGTCAAGCAAAGGTTTCCATATCAATGCCACAAGACCAAGACCAGAAGGACGGCAAGACGTAGGTCACCGTGGAGCCCAAGACGGCATCACCACCAGAGCCTTTGGGAGGTTAAGACTGCTTTTGTCAGGATAAGATGTACTAGCTGTCCCCTTTCAAATTGGCCATTGTGGCTCCCTTCCCGCTCAATATTTGGGGAGAGGACCAGGGCCTCTATAAATAGGATTAGCCACCACCATAGCTAGGGGGATAGATAGACCAGTCTGGCCAAGAGAGACTAGGACAACCACGAGTTCACCAAGCGCAAGAACACATCTCCTCAAGAGGCTGTTCTTCCCCTTGTACTAATCATCCTCAGCCTAAGAGGCAATCCACCACACCACACTGGAGTACGGTATTACACCACAATGGTGGCCCGAACCAGTATAAATCTTGTGTCCCTTGTGTTGTGAGTTTGTCAAGTTAGTTCGTAAGATCATAGCTGAGCTAGGATGTGGATCGGTAGGAGGGAGATCTTCGCGTGCACCCTAGTGTTCGAACCTTGAGGGTTTTGCCAGAACCTGTGATCCGACATTTGGCGCGCCAGGTAGGGGTGCGCCGGAGCTTCTCTCCCGTCGGTCGACACCCCAATGCTTTGTAGTTCTGATGTTCGGCGACTCAAGGACCAATGCCGATCGCTGGGCGGCATGGCCGGCCCGGGCGGCGCCGCCTGCCCAGGAAGACCTCAACCCCGCGCTCCAAGCGGCACGATCACCACCAGACACTATGGGGCGCGGGCGGCGCGGCCAGGCACCGTCCGACCTCACTCCACAATAGGTGCGAGCTGCTGCAAGGGCCGCAAGCCACGCCGCGGCAACGGCACCGCACACCGGGAGGGAGCAGGCAAACATGCGAGCTATGCTCACGGTGGCACGGGAACTGCTACGGTGCCGGCTGATGGAGAGCGGCCGGGATGCGCTACTGGAACGCGTCGCCGAACGTAGCGCCGCCCTTCTGTTCTTTGCTCACACCACAAGTTGGGGCCGGGTCGCATGGCGGGCTACGCCGCGCCCGCGCACCTGCGGGTGCCTCGACAGGCTTCATCGACACCGATGCGATCAACGGAACTGCACGTCCGCTCGTGCCCGCGCCACCCCTGTTGGGTGCAGGCACGAGCGCTACCACCTACGGCCCAGGCGGGATGCAACCCTACCATCCTCGAGGCGGCACGCTAGGTCGGGCGACGTGGAGTGTGGGACACTACGGCGAGGTCCTCAAGGCGGCAGCCTCGGAGCCCTACGTGCCCCACATGGTGGACCAAGAGTACGTGCTGGAAGATGACCCTGGCTCATTCCATGAGCCGTGCTGGGAGGAGGAGGCGCTAGAAGTTGGTGCCTTTTAGGACCCCTCCGGAAGCCTTGCTAACCGCGCCAACGACAACTGCTACAGGGTACCACTAATTCCTCAGGAGCAGGCTTACGCTAACCATGGTACGCAGGGGGATCAGGTCGCAGCAGTAGATGGTGGTCCCAGCTCGTCGGTCTCCCTCCCGCCAGGGGTGCACTCTGCGGGCCGTAGGAAGGTAGCCGGGACGAAGGACCTCCCCAGTGCCACGCGGAACAAGGTGTCCCCCGGAGGTAGGCCCTCTGCCGGGGAGGTGCTCTAGAGCCTACCCCCGGCAGAGGACCCGTGGGCACCAAGGGCGCCGCTGGCATCCCCTTTGTCCTCGTTGGTGTCGTCCTGGTCTCCGGTCGTTCCAACGGTGGTGGGGGTGGCGCAAGGCGGGGCCCTCGTCTGGCAATGTGAAGTAAGGCTCATGCTTGTGAAGATCGCCACCCGTGACACTCCCACGTAATAATGAGTGGGGCTGTACACGCCCCGGAGTCTCAAGAGTGCCACCCTCGGGCCTCGGGGGCTCCCTCCCATGTCCTAGTGGCAGCACTTAGCTCCGCGCTGGTGAGAAGACTTGAAGACAAGAAAACTAGACTAGGTGCGGACAGGGCCATTTGCTTAGGATCCCCTTTTTCTGTAGCCTTGCCTTCTGGATTTGGATTTAAGTTGGAGTTGAGTTTTCATTTGATGCACACTGGGGGTGCCTTTTCTCGTTCGAGCGATTTCCTGCTGTCTGGTTCTTGCCTTATTTCGGAGTTCGTGCTTGTTGCTACACCCTCGCAGGTCCCTCGCGAGCGGGGCTGACCAAGACGCACACGCGTCGCGTGCATGCCGCGCCCCGGCTAGCGCTCGCTTATCACGCGGCCCCCTCGGGCGTCTCGGCGAGTTCCTTCGGAGTTTCCAACCTCAGGAGCCAGTTTAGGCTCGCCCAGGCTAAGGTAAACCGTAATAGTAACTCCTCCCCAGGGCACGTGAGTCACGAAGATACATATTCAGTTTGAACTGGAAAGATAAAGGCAGTAGGTAGTTTACAAGAGGGGCTTCCCCTCCAAAAATGCTCTTACAACTTCAAGGGCTACGCCCGAGATTCGGTGTGCAGGACAAATAGGTGGGGAGCACGGGATTAGTCGGACATGTCGCTCACTGCATCCCCCAGATCACCCTCAGGCGCATCGCTGGCATCACCGCCATTATTGCTGGAATCGCAGCCACCATCGATGGCATCACCATCACCTCCACCAGCGCTGCCATCCCCGTCATCGACCACATCACCCGCGTCCGCCGCGACCACCACCCCATCATCGTCGAAAGTGAAGGCCCTCACCAGCGCGTCCACATTGTCTTCCACCCATCACGACAGGCCACCCCGTATGGCCTCGCGTATGGAGCGATGGCGGCATCAAAGACGAAGTTGGGGTCAGCGTTCTAGAGATGGCTGAAGACTTGGGAGAACGCATGTCCGAGCAGGCCTCGACTCCTCTCTTCAACAAGTTGGCGGGCCCTCTCGGAACGGCTCTCCAGGCGCGTCACCACATCGTCAAAGAAGCGGAGGTAGCTGGCGTAGTCATTCGCATGGGGATGAGGAGCATTCTCATCACAGATATGGCCTAGGGCGGTGTTGGCCCTATTCCTGAGGTCCTGGAGGATGGGGGCGTGCACACGCTCCAACGTCCGCCGTTGAAGGACTTCTTCCTTGTTCTGCCGTGCGACGGACTCGGCGTCGGCGACCTGCTGCCGAAGAGGGAGCAGCTCGGCGCAGGCGGAAGCCAGCTCAGCCTGTGCCGAGGCCAGGGCGGTTGCGGCGGCCTCCTCGCGCCGCTCCTCCTTGATCAACCTGGACTTGAGGGGAGTAGTCCTACCAATGGCCCCAGCTTCCACGAGCTTCAGCTTCAGGTCGTGCCTGCTCTCGAGATCCGCGCGAGCCTCGGCCACCCGTTGAACGACCTCCTGCTGGGCCTTGGCCTCGCGCGAGCCGATGTCATCCTCCGCCTGAGCAACCTTGCCCTCCCTCGTCTCCAGCCGTTCGAGTTCAAGGTTGTGCTCCACGGCTTCCAATGCCAGCGCCTCCTCATACTTCCGGATCTCTTCCTCCTTGGCGGGCGTCCCCCTCAACAACGCAAGGGCAGCCCTGTGCGCCTCCACCTGCTGATCCAAGATGATGCTATAGGCTTGGAGCTCCCACGCGCGCTCCTCCATGGCCTCGTGACGGTGGTTAGCTTCCCGAGCCTCTTCCAGAGCTCGGGAGCAGGCCTCATGGGAGGCTGCAAGGGAAGCCTCAGCCTTCGCATTATCAAGCTCGCACTGGTGGCTCCCGAGGTTGATGGCCACCTTCAACTTATGCCGCTCCTCCACCAGCCGAACACCCTCGGCCACGAGGCGCGCTTCCACATCCACAAGCTCTTCACCAAGTCGGTTCATCGCACCCATCGCCTCCTGAAAGAGCTCGTGGTGAACGACGCTCCTTTCGCGCGCCGACTCGAGCATGCTGTTGACTTCATCCTCCACCGTGGGGACCACGGAAGAGGCCTGAAGTGGCTCGCCCCTTCTCAGCAGGGGGCTGGGAGCTAGCATCCACCCATTTGCGGGACGGGCCTCACGAGGGGCCCGAACGAGTGAAGGACCGCTGCTTGAAGAAGACCCGGGGATCGAAGACAACCAGCCGCCGTCCACGACCAGGGAAGGAACCCTTGGTATGCTTGCTGTGCTTCGAGCAAGGCCGCGAAGAAAAGATGGCAAAGGCGGAGCTCGAGACACCTTGTCGACGGGCCAGCTTCCCCGGTTGACTCCACACCATGAGCAGAGCACAGGCTTGAAGTGCTCGAGCCTGGCAAGAGAAGCAAGGAGAGAGGAGGCTGCTCCTTAGGACATCTTGCGGCCTTGGCGGAAGGAATCCTAAAGAGATATCGTCAGGAAGGGAAACAGCACGCGGAGAATCACCAAGATAAGGTACTTACTCGTCAATGGCGATGTACTTGCTCCGCTTTAACGGCCCGAAGGTGCCACTGCTTGGGAACCCTTTCCTCTTGCAGAGCTCTTTGAAGTCCACGCAGAGCCGACTGAAGCACTGGATGTGGCGGCCAACACGAGGCGCAATAGGAGAAGCGCTCGAAGGGGCAGTCTCAGGAGCGCGTCGCCTAGGGGTGCCGTCAGGCCCTGCCTCTCAGGAGCCCTGGCCTCGGGAGACGTGGGATGCATCGCCTCCTCAACCACTACCCCAGGGCGAGAGTCGCGAGTTCCCGAGGATGACGCCTTAGGAGCCCTGGGCGGCATCAGCATCTCGGCACCTTCGCCATCAGCCCCCAGTGGTGCTCGCCCCCTGCATCCACACTTGGGGCGAGCTCGGCGCCAGCAGCAAGAAGAGGAACCATGACGCTGGGGTTCTCACGAGGCCCCACAAGGCTGACTGGACGCAGCCCCCACTCATCAAAGGTGGGCATCTGCTCCGCGAATTTCGCCCTGTTCAAGCAGCGGTACAGAAGGCAACTCTTCCTCGGCATGTCATCAGGCAGTGGGACGCCTGTCAGGACCTCAAGCACCGTTCTCCGCACCTCGAGAGGGAGCCCGGACTCCTAAAGCCTCATGTGATCCTTGCTGTTGAGCAAGGCCAACATTGGTTAAGAGTGGCGCTGAAGCAGGGCGATCCGGCGCCGGATGAACTCCTTCACCACCATAGGCGCAGTCACATCAAGATCCTTGAGCAACCTCAGCCTGAGCCAGACATGGGCAAGGCGCGGATCGGTAAGCCTTTGATGGCACCAACCGGAGCTGGGAATAGTGGGTGCTGACGGAGAAGAGAGCAGGGGGATGACCACTCCGACATCAACGAATACACACCATGTCCTAAACCCACTCGTGGATGGAGGGAGCTCGAAGTCAATCCCCGCGCCTGCCGTCGGCGCCACGGCCTAAAAGCTCAGGCATCCTGAGCTATGTTGGGGATCAACCAGGTGCAGCGAAAAGAAGTGGGGGAGAAGGGCCACTGAAGGGGCAATGCCTGTCATGGCCTCGCAAACAAAGGCGAAGACAACGAGAAGGGTCACTGATTGAGGATCAAGGTGCAGCATATGGATCTGATAATGCGCAAGCACAACGTTGAAGAAGGCGGAGAAAGGAGGAACCAAGCCGGCCCAAAGGGCGTCGATGAAGAACGGGACCTCAGTGGCCACTCGGTCGATGCGAGCGTGAGATGTAGGCCAAGCCACCGTCTTTCCCCACTCATTGAAGCTGGAGGCAAGCATGGGACGCACCTTGCCCATAGCCTCATCGTTGAGCACCAGCGATCGGCCAACTGCAGGTTGCGCGGCCGGGGGCGCACTAGCCGAAGAGAGAGGCTTCTTCCCCTTATCCACTTGTGTCAGCGCCATGGTGATGGGGTGAGCAGAGCTAAGGTCAGATTGGAAAGAGGAGCAGAGTCCGGGGGGAAGTAGAGGAATTGGAGGAGAATGGCGTGGGCGATGGAAGAATAACCGTGTAGACCGCGGTGGTCGTCTAGCCAGGCAGGTACCAAGGCAGCGTGGGGAAGTGGAAGCGCTGTCAGTGTCAAAACTGGCAGATCTCAGGTAGGGGGTACCGAACTGTGCGTCTAAGGCGGATGGTAATAGGAGGCGGGGGACATGATGTTTACCCAGGTTCAGGCCCTCTCGATGGAGGTAATACCCTACTTCCTACTTGATTGATCTTGATGATATGAGTATTACAAGAGTTGATCTACCACGGGATCGTAGAGGCTAAACCCTAGAAGCTAGCCTATGGTATGATTGTTGTCGTCCTATGGACTAAACCCTCCGGTTTATATAGACACCGGAGGGGGCTAGGGTTACACAGAGTCGGTTACAAGAAAGAAGATCTACATATCTGTATTGCCAAGCTTGCCTTCCACGCCAAGGAGAGTCCGATCCGGACACGGGACGAAGTCTTCAATCATGTATCTTCAAAGTCCAACAGTCCGGCCAAAGGATATAGTCCGGCTGTCTGGAGACCCCTAATCCAGGACTCCCTCAGTAGCCCCTGAACTAGGCTTCAATGACGATGAGTCCGGCGCGCAGATTTGTCTTCGGCATTGCAAGGAAGGTTCTTCCTCCGAATACTCCATAGAAGATTTTGAACACAAGGATAGTGTCCGGCTCTGCAAAACAAGTTCCATATACCACCGTAGAGAGAATAATATTTCCACAAATCTAATCTGCTGACACGTTTAGCAAAATGACATCATGCCATGGCCCGGTCATTATTCGAACCGTTTTTCTCAACCAGCACTGCACATATCGCGAGGCAGTTTTCTTGACACATCTTGTCGAAGCAGAGATCGTGTCCCCTTATCACGGGATTCTCATCAATACGGGTATGGGTAACCCAACCGCACCATCAATTACGGTGTTCGGGGAATAAGCAATTTTACCAGGTAAGTGGGGAGGCGCATCGCCTCTTCTGCCCTTATAAAGGGACAAAGATTCACCCTTTTTACCCATGCCTTCTTCCTCCTTGCTTATCCATTCTCGCACACTCGAGCTCCAGTGCCCAAGTTCATGTCTTTCTCCTTAAACCACTCCAAGCATGTCCGGAGCGGGAGGCAAGTGGATGGTCTCCTTCATCACGGAGGAGAACATCACAATGCTAAGGGAAGCCGGATATCTGGCCGCGGACATCGCGCACCGGCTGCCAGATGCGGGGCAGATCATCCCTACGCCCGGACCCCATGAGAGGTTAGTTTTCCTTACCCACTTTGTCCGTGGACTGGGATTTCCCCTTCACTCGTTTGTCCGCGGGCTCTTGTTCTACTACGGTTTGGATTTTCATGATCTTGCCCCCAATTTCATCCTCAACATCTCGACGTTTATCGTCGTGTGCGAGGCCTTCCTCCACATCAGGCCCCACTTCGGCCCGTGGCTGAAGACCTTCAATGTTAAACCGAAGGTGGTGGTCGGCCAGCAAGCAGAGTGCGGAGGTGCCATGGTTGGCAAAGTGCCTAACGTCACCTGGCTCGAAGGCTCCTATGTGGAGACCATAAAGGGGTGGCAATCGGGGTGGTTTTACATCACCGAGCCGTGCAACACCAACTGGGTGGCGTCCCCCGAATTTCAATCTGGAATCCCCACGCAGCTCACTTCCTGGAAACAGAAGGGCTTGTCCTGGGGTTCCCCGGTAGAGCTAACCGGACTCCAGACCTGCATCAAGAACATGATGAGCAAGAAAATCAAGCTCTTCAACGTGGTCCATGTCATGCTCTTCCGCCGGATCCTCCCGTGTCAATGACGTGTATTCAATTTGTGGGAGTTCGACCCGGCCAAGCACCAGACGCTACGAGAGCTCTTCGACATGACGCACAAGGATGTCTGGAAGGTGCTGTTCAAGGGCGCCGAGGTACCTCCTCCCTGTACCGAGGACCGCGGACTCAGCGCAAAGCGCCATGCCAATCCGGTAAGTTTTTATATCTCACAGGATATTTATTTGCCCCAGTTTAATCATGTGCGGGATCTAAGCTTCCATGCCATTAAGAGGACTGGGTAGAGACAGTGGAGCAGATCGATTGCCCAGCCCCCCTGCCTGAAGATCCTACAGATGCTCTCCTAATGAGATGCTGGTTCCGGTGCCTTATGAGGTGCCGGTGAAGAAGGCCAAGAAGAAGGCCACGGGGACCCGAAAGTGTCTCTGGCGCAAGGTTATATCAGACTCATCGTCTGATAACTCTGAAGCGCACTCCTCCCATGAAAACAAGGAGGAGGAAGAGGAAAGTTCTCCCCCCGGCCGAGGGAGACTAGAAAAGGAAGGCCGCCCCAACCGGGGAGGCCGAAGGGTCCAAGAAGGGAAGGACCCTCCTTCCGGACTACTGCACGATGGCCGCCTACAGCGACGACGAGTGGTTACCCAGGGACAAGCCCCTGGCGAAGTCGTAAGTATCCGGATACCGTAGTAATTCATGGTATGTTTTATTGCACTGCTCCTCCTTACGCCGAATATGATTATGCAGTCCGTCCCGAGCCCGTCTCGACGTATCTTCGTCGGACGGTTCTTTGGACTCGTCGGATATGAATAGCGATTCACTTCCGACCGCCTCCACCCCTTCCCCTACGGACAACATCGAGGTGTTGTCTCAAAAGGCACCGATCCGAGGGGAGGTAGTCCATGGGGCGCCTCGAGGCGACCTTCCGGACCATGGGCGCAAAGGGAGCAAGACTCGCACGGGCTCCAAGTTCGGCCCCCACCCGAACACTACGCCGAAACCTTTGGTGGTTCCGGACTCCGGTAGGCGATCCCCCATTAAGAGGGGCAAGCCGCCCGTGCTGGTGGCCTCTGTCCATCCAGAGGCACCGGACAACTTGCTGGAAGTGCTTCGCGGCGCTTCCATCGACGAAGAGCACTACACTATCATGAGTGCTGTGATTGAGAAAGTTCAATCCGCCAAAAACAGACTAACCGAAGCTTGTGCCAGCCTCCTAACAGGCTTTCAGGTAAGCAATCAAAATATAGGAAAATATTACCGCATAGACAGTAGCCCCTGATGCTCTGTTTGGCGTTCGCGAAGAAAGGCCGAATAGAGGATCAAATAATGACTCAGGAGTCTAATAAGAATATGTCTATGTGCACATGCAGGCTTCACTGCTGGCCGCTGCCGCACGTACAGCGGAGGTCACTGCATTGAAGCAGGACCTTGAGCGGTCCGAGGAAGAGCTCGGCCTTACCAAGCGGCAGCTCGAGGAGAGCAAAGGTAAGCAATACCTTGTCTATATATCAAAAAGAAATTCGGTTGTAAAGTAATAGGATCATCATGAATTTGCCAGGGGCCACGACCGAGGTGGGGACCCTGAAGAAGGCGTTGTCCAAGGCCGAAGACAAAGCGGCCAAGGAGCGCATTGAGCGGGAAAAGCAAGAAGCCCGGGTAGGCGAGGTGCAGCAAGAGCTCAAGGCTCTCGCCAAAAAACACGAGTCCTTGGAGCTTGACTCTAAGACGAGAGAGTCCGAGCTTGCGAAGGCGCTCCAGAGCGCATAGAGCGCCAAGGCTGAAGCCCACAAGGCCCTCCAGGAGATTGATGCGGTGAAGAAGATAGAAGCAGGTAAGGCATTCATTATGCAAAGCAAGCATCTGAAGGAAACTTTCCTTTTACTTCCCCGAGTTCGGAGCTCTCCAGGAGCGTTCGCAGATCTTCCCCACAGTGTACTGGATGCCACGGAGTTTTACCGAGCTGGGGAGGGGAGCTCGACGGAAAAGTTATTCTGGTCTCAGTATACTGGGACCGAACACCCAATGCCCTTGAGCGACCAGCTGAAGCAACTGGTCGAGCTTCACAAGGCGGCCGAACAGGCCATGAAGGGTCTTATAGTCCAGATGTGGCCTGGCGGTCCCCTGCCTAGCAGCTACTTTGTTCTAGTGAGGCGGCTTGTGGATGCCTGCCCACGACTTGAAGTCATAAAGCGGTCCGTCTGCATCGAGGGTGCGCGCAGGGCTTTTGCCCGGGCGAAGGTGCACTGGGCGAAGCTGGACGCTGTAAAGCTGGTGAAGGAGGGGCCACCGGAGGGCAAGGAGCATTGCTGCCCCGAAATGTATTATGACAGTGTCCTGAAGGGTTCCCGCCTTCTGGCGGAGGAATGTGGTAGAGATGTAATTTTTGAATGAACATGCTCATGTGATCCTGTAATGTGAAACGAGTTCATTTGCGCTATGCAACGCTTTTTGAATTTAAAATATTACCTTTTGTGCGCCCGTTTATAAAATCTGAGACTTGGCCAGTCGTCGGCTTCTGCCCCCATGTAACTAGTACTAGGGTGTTCAGGATAAACCATAGCACTCTTTATCCCAATTTGGGTCCTTCGAGGGAGGTGTTCAGCATAACGAACCAGGCAATCAGACTATAAGGCTTTATCACTCTCACTTAGCTATAGAAGTCTACAATTCTAAATTTTGGCGAAGCCCCTAGTATTCGGAAGGCCGAATTTGGGGCTCTGTATACACCTAAGTCGGGCAAGGCCGAATCCTCGCCCGAAGCGGAAAAAGTCTTTAAGGACTTGAGACCTCTCGAACAGCGACCAGCTCTCTCCTTATCATGATAGTCAGTTTTCGGCTTTCTCTACTGAGGTGCTCATCCGGAAGAACCGCGACACAATCGCAGTAGTTCTCCCAGTGCTACCTTAGCCGATATAGCGGAACGTAAGGTACCAAAACATGGGAGCCGGGAAAACCCAACTATTGACCCAAGACATGATTCGGAGCTGATGCATATAATTCTATAAGTTCGGGGTGCCGCACTGTCAAAAGTGTTCGGACTTCTCACGCCGTATTAGGGGGTAAACGAAAGCCCCTGGCGTACTGACCGTACCAGAATGTACGGGTGCAAGTTGTCGTAAATGAACATATAAGAAAAAAGGGATGGATAATGCAATAATAGACTAATGCTATGCATTGTTATTTAAATAATACATCGAAGCGTACTAATACAAGTAGTGCAATAAGCAAAAAATAGGACTATTTGGCATGTCCTATCCAAGGGCAAGCTGCGTATGGGTAGTAAAAAGCGGGTATATCGATTGTTATTAGAGACCACCTGGGGGTTCCCTTGTACGTCTTAGCTTCTTGCCTCCTTGGTTGTTCCTTCCCGTAATGTGTCCGGCAATCATACTTCCAGAAAGGGCTTCCAAAGAGAAAGGTCCTAAAAGAGAAAAAATGCTAAAGGTATGCAGCCTCTAGGGCGGTTAAGCCGCATTGCGGGACGTTCCCTGATCGTGCCCCCGCCTATGCCCATGGTATTTTTAGTGCGTAATTATGTACATGTGGCACGGATTTCGTCGCTTAACAGGGACTGGGACGGGGGCCGAATTGCTAGGCGAGCTCTGAACGTGCCAGGTGATCCTGTTGCATGTTACTTCAGACTCGCTTGACGGTGTCAGGGGGCTGTATCACCGAATTGGTGGTTTGCCTTAAAAGGCTGCTTTGTGCTTCTGTTGCGAGGGCCGCGGTGTGCTCTTCCGTGCGGAGCAAGCATTTTGTGTTTCCATTGACTATTATGACCCCCCTAGGTCCTGGCATCTTGAGCTTGAGGTATGCGTAATGCGGTACCGCATTGAATTTTGCAAATGCGGTTTGCCCGAGTAGTGCGTGATAGCCACTTTGGAACGGGACAATATCGAAGATTAATCCTCGCTTCGGAAGTTGTCCAGAGATCCGAAGACCACTTCCAGTGTGATTGAGCCCGTGCAATGGGCCTCTACACCTAGGTGATGCCTTTAAAGGTGGTTTTGGTGGGTTTGATCCTTGAGGGATCTATACCCATTTTGCACACTGTATCCTGATAGAGGAGGTTCAGTCTGCTGCCGCCATCCATAAGGACTCGAGTGAAGTGAAATCCGTCGATGATGGGGTCTAGGACCAATACGGCGGATCCATCATGATGGATACTAGTGGGGTGGTCCCTGCGAACGAAGGTGATCGGACAAGAGGACCATGGGTTGAACTTTGGGGGCGACGGGCTCCATCCCATAGACGTCCCTTAGTGCACGCTTTCGTTCCCTCTTGGGAATGTGGGTTGCATATATCATGTTCACCGTATTCACTTGTGGGGGGAACCTCTTCTGTCCTCCCATGTTCGGCGGCCGGGGCTCCTCCTCGTCATCACTATGCAGCCCCTTGTCCTTGTTTTTGGCATTCAACTTGCTGGCCTGCTTGAACACCCAGCATTCTCTATTGGTGTGATTGGTTGGCTTATCGGGGGTGCCGTGGATTTGACACGAGCGATCAAGTATGCGATCCAAACTGGACGGGCCCGGAGTACTTCTTTTGAATGGATTTTTCCGCTGACCGGATCTAGAGCCTCTGAATCCGGCATTGACTGCTATATCATCGGCGTTATCACCGTTGTTGCGGCGCTTGTGTCTATTACGGCGTGGTCTGCCGTTGGCATCTTTGGTATTCGAAGTGCCCGAATTCCTTGATGTGTTGTTGTTGCGAGCCAGCCAGCTATCCTCGCCCGCGCAAAAGCGGGTCATGTGTGTCGTGAGGGCTGCCATAGACTTCGGCTTCTCCTGGCCGAGGTGCCGCGCGAGCCACTTGTCATGGATGTTATGCTTGAATGCCGCTAAGGCCTCTGCATCCGGATAGTCGACAATTTGGTTTTTCTTAGTTAGGAACCGTGTCCAGAATTGTCTAGCCGATTCCCCTGGCTGTTGAGTTGTATGGCTCAAGTCATCAGCATTCGGTGGTCGCACATAAGTGCCCTATAAGTTGTCAAGGAATGCGTCTTCCAAATCCTCCCAACTGCCGACGGAGTCTGCTGGAAAGCTATTCAGCCAATGCCGAGCTGGTCCTTTGAGTTTTAGTGGGAGGTACTTGATGGCATGCAGATCATCACCGCGAGCCATGTGGATGTGGAGGAGGAAATCCTCAATCCATACAACGGGATCTGTTGTACCATCATACGATTTGATATTTACGGGTTTAAAACCCTCCGGGAATTCGTGATCCATAACTTCATCAGTGGAGCATAGGGGGGGTGTGGCGCCTCTATGGCAGGCTATATTACGACACAGTTCAAATGAGTCTTGTCTGCTGTATTCGGCCTGGGCGGATTTACTTTAGTGTATCCGGCGTGACGGTCATCGTCCCGTGTTGGCACATGCCCCCGTGACCCGCATATCGACCTTGCATGTTTTGCCTTGCTTTCCAATACGTCTCGCAGGTCCCGTGTGTTGCCCCGGGCCTTGGTATTTTTGTTTGAGTGGCGGCGGGGTGCAGGCTGAGCTTCAGGCTGAAACACCTCTCTCGCTCGGCCACGAGGTGGCCGGTCAGCCGCATCGTACACTGGTGGTGTAGGTTTCAATGCTTCCTCCTCGAGTCGGGGTAGCGACCTGCACTTTGGGTAACTCTTGGAGGCGCGCTTGAGTTCGTATTCCTCGGCCGCAAGGACTTCGATCAATATGTCTGCTAGCAAATCTTGATCAGCTCGAAGCTGTTGTTGCTTTTTCTTCAAGCTATTTGATGTGGCTATAAGCCGGCGCTTGAAGTGCTCCTGCTCGACGGGATCCTCAAGCACGATAAATTCTAATTCGCCGAGGCTCACCTCGTCTTTGAAGAGAGGCATGTAATTGTCCTCCTCCGATTCTCTATCTGCTGCCCGCTCTAAATCGTGCAGGAGGGGATTGTTGTCGTCTTCGGCACTATCCAGAGTGTTATTGTCTCTTGTGCCGGTATCACTTCTTTTTCCATGGAGGGACTTAGAGCAGCGTCGCTGATGTTTGCGCTTGGGTTGCTTCTTGGAGGGGTCATCCCTCGTTGTCTCGTCGCCATTGCCTTCTTTGGGGGTGTCCACCATATATATCATATGATGAGGTGGTGGTCCAATGCCCTATGGGTGGTGGTTCCTATTCGTCTCCTGCATCGTCATCCATACCGTCGATCTCTTCGGAGTCGAAGTCGAGCATGTCGGTTAAATCATCGATAGTGGCTACTAAGCGGGTGGTGGGTGGGGAGCAAATTTCTTTGTTGTCCGCATCCCATTCTAGTCGTACATAGTTCAGCCAAGGTTCTGCTGACAAGGAGAGAGACCTTAATGAATTTAGCACGTCGCCGAAAGGTGAGTGCAGAAAGATATCCGCGGAGGTGAACTCCATGATCAGCACCCAATCGGATTCGATAGGCACGGACACAGGTGGCTCGGAGTCCATGGCCGGAGATGAATCCAGTGGTTCGGCAACACGGCTCTCGTAAGGGGTGAAGTCAGTATCCGGCTCCATCACCACTGAGAGTGCGGCCTCCATGGCGGGGTATATCCCCCCGTCCTCGGATGGCGCGATTTGCTTCGGATTGAGAGCCGGAGTAGTTGCGGGTGTGATCTCCCAAACACTGTCCGACGGCAGAGTTAAGTCATGCTCATCGTGATTGTGCGGCGCACCTGACATGGGCCCGAATCCGTCGAAGATGAAGTCTCCATGGATGTTGGTAGTGTAGTTCAAGTTTCCGAACCTGACCTGATGGCCAGGGGCATAGCTCTCAATCTGCTCCAAATGGCCAAGCGAGTTGGCCCGCAGTGCGATGCCACCGAATACGAAGATCTGTCCGGGGAGGAAAACCTCACCCGTACAACATCGTTACCAATGATCGAAGGAGCCATCAAGCCTTATGGTGACGGCACAGTGGAACTCTCAATGAAAGCACCAATGTCGGTGTCAAAACCTGCGGATCTCGGGTAGGGGGTCCCGAACTGTGCGTCTAAGGCGGATGGTAACAAGAGGCGGGGGACACGATGTTTACCCAGGTTCGGGCCCTCTCGATGGAGGTAATACCCTACGGCCTGCTTGATTGATCTTGATGATATGAGTATTACAAGAGTTGACCTACCATGAGATCATAGAGGCTAAACCCTAGAAGCTAGCCTATGGTATGATTGTTGTCGTCCTACGGACTAAACCCTCCGTATTGCCAAGGTTAGGGTTACACAGAGTCGGTTACCAGGAAGAAGATCTACATATCCGTATTGCCAAGCTTGCCTTCCACGCCAAGGAGTGTCCCATCCCTACACGGGACGGAGTTTCAATCTTGTATCTTCATAGTCCAACAGTCCGGCCAAAGGATATAGTCCGGCTGTCCGGAGACCCCCTAATCCAGGACTCCCTCAGGCGCCCATGTCCAATCAACCGCCATGTGTCGACCAAGGCCACGGGCTATTGGGGCCCGCGGCGCTCCGCACTTGGCCTTTGGCTTTGCCCCGAAGCCAAGCTCGAGCGCGCCTTGGGCCCGGGGGATACTGTCGGCAGTCTGGGAACATGGTCCCTAGACTTGCCTACCTGCGGCCCATGGCGTGGCTCTGCGAGCGGGCCCGTACGGCCCATCTTCACCAGCAAAGACTCAAGACCCTCACGAGGGGCCAAGCCTTGCGAGGCGGACGACACAAGACCTCCTCAGGAGCGGCCTCACCAGGCTGGCTTGCGAGGGGCGGAGAGTTCAAGGCCAGGCAAACCTCGCGAGGTTCTAGTGACGTGAGCCATGACGACCAAGGCTAGGCGGGCACCAGTGCGCACAGTACCCTTGTTTCCTCTTTGGTGCTAAGGAAGCAAGCGCAGGTGTGGAGTACCGAGGCGTCAAGCAAAGGTTTTCATATCAGTGCAACAAGACCAAGACCAGAAGGACAGCAAGACGGAGGTCACCGTGGAGCCCAAGACGGCATCACCACCAGAGCCTTTGACAAGCGAAGAGTGCTTTTGTCAGGATAAGCTGCACTAGTTGTCCCCTTTCAAATTGGCCGTTGTTGGCTCCCTTCCCGCTCAATATTTGGGGAGAGGACCCGGGCTTCTATTAATAGGACTAGCCACCACCGTAGCTAGGGGGATAGATAGACCAGTCTGGCCCAGAGAGACTAGGACAACCACGAGTTCACCAATCACAAGAACACCTCTCCTCAGGAGGTTGTTCTTCCCCTTGTACTAATCATCCTCAGCCCAAGAGGCAATCCACCAAACCACACTGGAGTAGGGTATTACACCACAAAGGTGGCCCGAACCAGTATAAATCTTGTGTCCCTTGTGTTGTGAGTTTTTCGAGTTAGTTCGTAAGATCTTAGCTGAGCTAGGACGTGGATCGGTAGGAGGGAGATCTTCACGCGCACGTCGCACCCCAGTGTTTGATCCTTGAGGGTTTTGCTGGAACCCGTGATCTGGCAAGTTTAGATAGACATCATATATGTGAAATTATGTCATGCTATCTATTTTAATTAAACAATATACATGTAACTATTTCATGCCCTCTTTTTCCACACTATCTATTTCATCTGTCTCTCATACAATGTCTGTACATTCAACTATGTTTCCTCTTTATCAGCCATTTGAATTGGAGTGGGTGATGGCAGTATCTAGCGGAGTACAAACACGGTCTTCAAATAAAATAGTGCTACCTCTTGGTGGAGATAGCACCCCAGTTTTACATGCACGAGAACTAGCCCTACCACACATAACCCAGACTCTCGCAGATTGTACCCCTACTGCGATGGTCAGAGAACCAGCTTCACCCAATCTAACCCCAACCCCAGCGGATAGTAACCCAGTTCCTGTTGACACAACACCATCTCCACCACAGAGCTCTGAAACAAGAGTAGTTAGTAAGGCAGCTCCAGTGCCCAATGGGCCAATACTACCACGGCGAACCCCAACTCCACCAGTTAGTACGCCTATTCCTATGGAGGAAGCACAACCAGCCAGTCGTAGTTTAGCATCTATCACATTTGATGTTGTTAAATCCTATGTGCGTATATTCCAATCTTGGAAATATTATACTGAAGATGAAGAAAAATGCTAGTTGCAGGTGTTTGTCTAGGAGTTATGTGTAAGTAATGTTATTCATGGCAATTACTTTGCTTTGTCCCACACATTCTACCTCCATGATGGTTATATTACATCAAATTTTCCCATTTTTCTCTATAGAGAAGGACCGATTTGGAACTCTCAATGGAACTCTCAATGAAAGCACCAATGTCGGTGTCAAAACCGACGGATCTCGGGTAGGGGGTCCCGAACTGTGCGTCTAAGGCGGATGGTAACAGGAGGCGGGGGACATGATGTTTACCCAGGTTCGGGCCCTCTTGATGGAGGTAATACCCTTCGTCCTGCTTGATTGATCTTAATGATATGAGTATTACAAGAGTTGATCTACCACGAGATCATAGAGGCTAAACCCTAGAAGCTAGCCCGTGGTATGATTATTGTTGTCCTACGGACTAAACCCTCCGGTTTATATAGACACCGGAGGGGGCTAGGGTTACACAAAGTCAGTTACAAGGGAGGAGATCTACATATCCGTATTGCCAAGCTTGCCTTCCACACCAAGGAGAGTCCTATCCGAACACGAGAGAAGTCTTCAATCTTGTATCTTCATAGTCCAACAGTCTGGCCAAAGGATATAGTCCGGCTGTATGGAGACCCCCTAATCTAGGACTCCCTCAGTAGCCCCCGAACCGAGCTTCAATGATGATGAGTCCGGCGCGCAGATTTGTCTTCAGCATTGCAACGCGGGTTCTTCTCCAAATTCTGAATATCTGCTGAGTAGTGTCCGGCTCCCCATAAATGTTGCACTTCTTGGCTTCCGCGCCCAATAAGGGCTATCTCCCACGTGTCGAGCGAATGCGAGGAGCCAGGGCATTTTTACATTCACCACCCTACCCATGTAAGTAAACTGTCTATTAAAGAGATAGGGATTCTTAGATCCATACCACACCATCCTCCCACGACGAGTATCCATCGGAGCGCGCTCCGAAAAATCCATTCCAACATGTCCGGCCATTGCAGCTCCTCCTCCCGCTCCCGTAGCCCTAAGACCGGTGACTGGGAGAGGTGTTCCGTCCCGCACAGCCAATTAGTAGAGTTACAGACCTAGGGATTTCTCCCTCCAGCGTATATGGTCCCCGTTCGAGCCGGGCTCGCCACCTATAATGGCGGGGAGCAAGCGGAGAGCTTCCCCAATCCCTCCAAGGGGGAGCGGATATGCCTTGTCCCTTATTTACTAAGGGACTTGGATTTTTGATCCATTCGTCCCCCCGCGGGCTCTTGGAGTTTTATGGCTTCCAGTTGCATAATTTCACACCCGCTTCCATATTACACATCGCTGGTTATGTTGCTCTTTGTGAGCTATTTCTGGGCTACGAAGCTCATTTCGAGCTGTGTAAGAGGCTATTCTGCCTTGTGCCCCACACGCAGGAGGGGTCAATATATCAAGTGGGCGGAGCTGAAATATGGGGTACGGGACAAGTATTCAGCTCCGCCCACCCCGAATACTTGTCCCGTACCCCAAAGAAGATGTCCGAAGACTGGCCTTCGGAGTGGTTTTACATGGAGGACGTCCCCGTTCCAGATCCTATTCGGATGGGTCTTCCCGAGTTCGACAATGCCCCTTTGAAGAAACGCCGAAGCTGGCGCCCACGGAGCCCTCAGGAGGAAGATAACGGAGAAGTCCTTTACCTGATGGGCCGGATAAAAGTGCTGGCTCAATCAGGACTTACAATAATCGAGGTTATGTCAATATGTATAATGCGGGGGGTGCAGCCACTTCAATATCGAGGGCACCCCATGTGGCGCTTTAACGGGGAAGATGATGCCGCCCGTTGCGGGTGTAAGGGACCGGACTCAGTTGCTGCTCTAGCAAAAATTCTGTCCGATTTGTTCAAGGGAGACGAAGAGGAGTTCATCCGTATTAAGCCACGGGATGGATTCTCCATGTACAACCCCCAAGCTGGGTGAGTTGTCACTTTTTACTCCCAACCTTCCCGCATTCTTTGTCATAAATACTCACCTTGCCATTTCATGGCAGGAACTGTGAAAAGCTGTAAGGGAGGTCAACAACCCACCTCCACAACCGGAGGACCCTGACCAGGCCCTCGATCCCGAACTCGAAGAGGATCCGGACATATTTGTGGAGCTAATTGACAGGACATTCTATCAATTGGGCTGCGATGATGCCATGGTGGCCATCATAGCCGACTATCCTGGGCTACTCCCTGCATCGCATGTAAGAAAAACCGGAGTCCCAACTTCTGAGAAGGATACCCTTTTGTGCACTTCACCTACCATACACATATGGTGTTTTACAGGGAAGGCCCTCGGGACGCCATGCCGAACCCGCAGTGACTCGCCAACAAGGGACACCGAAGCCGGGTAGGCTAAAAAGGAAGGAGGTCAGTACTAAGACGCCGGCGCAGAGGTATGATACAGAACCTCGCTCCGTGGTTGTTGCCTTTCTTAAAATATAATGACGTCCATGTTTCCTAGTAGGAAAAACGCTCGCCGGACTATATCCGGAGAGGCTGCTGATCACGCCTCCACCAGTCGGGCTCCAAGGCCGGACATAGAGGCGGAATCTAACACGGGGCGAACACCGGATGCTCCTCCTACAGAGGACAGGGATAGACTATCCGCTACAAATTCCGAAGTGGAGAGCGCCATGAATCACAGGCGTCGGTGGGCCGCACTTTGTGACGCTTGTTTCTCCCAAGAGGCGTTCGATGCCTTCAACTCAGGAGACGCATACATCCGTGCTGCTCAAAACGGTCTTGCCAGAGCCACGAACCAGTATGTAAAGGATATACGGGTAACAAAATCTGACGATTATATATATATATATCAGTAGCCCCTGAGACTGGAAACAGTTGACACAACTGATTTAAGGATCATTATATGTGCAGGTTCTTACAGAGAAGAATACCAAATTGTCTCAAGAGCTGGAGGAGTGCAAAGCCTAGCTACAGGCTGCGGTTGCAGCATCGAAGGAGTCCGAGAAGCCCCCCTCTGGTAACACTTGTTTCCATTGCAAAGAATGACAGGTACCCGATAGTATGCGACATGCATGCAAATCTAACAATAGATGTTGCAGATGACTCCGGAGTGAATCCGGAGGCCGTGCCGGAGAATGCGCAACGTGCTAATCGACAGCTAAATGCTGGCGAGCGCGTGCTTACGCGGGTCAGGCAGGAGAAAAATAATCTCCAGGATGCCAATATCCGGCTGGGCGTGGAACTGAAAGATGTCTGAGCCCAGCTTGCGGACTCCATGAAGGAGAATAAGCGGCTTCAACGTGGCATTTCTAGTAAGTGCTTGAACGAACTTTTGAAAGAGTTCGGCGAAGAAGCCGGCTAAGAAATTTATGTCTACAGGTATGCTGACGGGTCGTCCCGCTGAGGAGATGCCCGAGTCTGCGGGTGATCTTCTACCAGAGCTCTCACAACTGCATGAACAAGTTCGACAGGTGATGCAGGGTATTGCCCAAGCCTTGTGGCCATCCGCCTCCCCGCCAGGAAGCATGGGGGAGCTTATAGAGAAGCTCAAGGGAGGGCGGCGGCGCTTCTAATTATTGAAGATATCAGCCTGCCGACAAGGTGCAAGGGAAGCCTGGGCCATGGTGAAGACACGATATACCAAAGCTAACCCAAACCACTTGGCCGAGGTCAGACCTGTGGGGCCCGATGGGAAAGAGATCCCCGTCAGTTTGGTGTATGAACAAGTAGAATTAGCCGCAAAGTATTCCCAATAGGATTGTAGGCTAGACAGCCTGTTGGATAGTATAGAAGAAGAATTTAGTCAGTCTTAGTGACTGTGTACTTTTAGTGACATATATAATGTCCCTAGCCGGATTGTAAATCATTTGTCATGGCGGAGCTTTTCGCTTCGACCTCTGGACCCGATAGTCCGGAGTGTATCCGAATACCCGCTCGGTTATGTAAAAACCGGGGTATGCGTAGAAACCAGACGTAGGGGTCATAAGTGCTTGAACAGACAAGTACCCAACTAGCTATGTTATATTACATGGATAGTAAGAAACATCTTCCAGGGAGAATAGTTCCGTTAAGGGTTCCTTTCCCTGGGTATGCATGCCCTAATGTGCATGTCCGAACTGCAAAAAAAGACGCAGGCTATAAACATCTGGGGGCATGTATCAAAATAAATAAATGTCACCTTTTGTTCAACGACTGAATATTCCCTTAAGAACGCTAGCTTTCGGCTTCACCCAGTCTGAGGTACACATCTGGCTGACCCGGCAGTAACAATCACAGAGGTGCTCCCCTTATGCCCTAGCCGAATTAACGAGAACCTAGGGCATAAATACAAGAGCCAGGCAACCCAGCTTGGCCAAAACTTAAGTCATATCAATGCATATAATGGCGAAAAAAGGTACATGTGGAAGAATGACACATGTGTGGGGCATAAGGCCCAGAAAAATAGTTATATTAAGCTTCTGTATAAGAAGCCCCCTGTATAATGAGCGCGGTTAGCGCGTCAAGATTGTGTAGTCAAGACACAAGTTAGCCTTTTAAGGCCTTGAGGAGAAGAAAAAAGAAGAGAGAAAGAGAGAAAAGACAGATAACGAATATGCAAAAAATTGACGGGGGTAAGGAGACGAACATAAAGTCTAGCACTAGGCTTAGAATCTTTGGAGTCTGGCTGTGTTCCATGGGTTTGGCTCGAGTCGATTATCCGATGCATCCCGCAGACAGTACGCTCCACCGGTCAAAACCTGGTCAATAATGAAGGGACCTTCCCATTTGGGCTTGAGCTTGTTCTTTTTCTTCTCCGCCAGGCGTAGAACTAGTTCGCCAACGTTATAGGTTTTGGCCCGTACTTCTATGCTTTGATACTTTTGAGCCTATTGCTAATAGAATGCGGAACGGGCTTTTGCCATGTCGTGCTCCTCCTCCAGGGCGTCCAAACTGTCCTGCCGATCGAGCTCGGCCTATTTTTCTTCGTACATGCGCACTGGAGGTGAGTCATGAATTATGTCGCAAGGTAGAACCGCCTCTGCGCCGTACACCATAAAAACGGTGTGTATCTGGTAGTGCGATTCGGTGTGGTCCGCAGCCCCCAGAGTACGAAGTCGAGCTCCCCTAGCCAGTGCGTGTTTGATTCCTTTAAGGACCGCATTAATCTGGGTTTGATGCCGCTGATGATAAGACCATTTGCTCGCTCGAACTGACCATTAGTTTGCAGGTGATAGACAGAAGCATAATCGAGCTTGATGCCCATGTTGCTGCACCAAAGTTTTACCTCGTTGGCTGTAAAGTTCGTGCCGTTGTCAGTGATGATGTTGTGGGGGATGCCATAATGGTGTACAACCCCAGATATGAAGTCTATCACTGGTCCGGATTCAGCCGTTTTAAAGGGTTTGGCTTCTATCCATTTGGTGAATTTATCCACCATGACCATTATGTATTTTTCCTTATGGGTTCCCCTTTAAGGGGTCCGACCATATCAAGCCCCTAGACCGCAAAGGGCCAAGTAATGGGGATTGTTTGGAGAGAGGTAGGCGGCATATGGCTTTGGTTTGCAAAAAACTGGCAACTAACGCAACGTTGGACCAAATACTGTGCATCTGCTCGGGCCGTCGGCCAATAGAAACCTGTACGGAAGGCCTTGCTTACCAGGGCCCGGGCTGCGGCGTGGTGGCCGCCGAGTCCAGCATGGATTTCTGCCAAAAGCTTCCGCCCTTCCTCTTCGGAGATGCACCTTTGAAGGACTCCGGTAGTGCTTTTCTTATAAAGCTCTCCCTCATGGACCTTGTAGGCTTTAGATCGCCGCACTATGCAGCGTGCCTCATTTTGGTCCTCGGGTAGTTCCTACCTGGTTAGGTAGGCCAGGAATGGTTTTGTCCACAGGGCGATGACGGCCATTATCACGTGGGCTGAAGGTGTTATTTCGATGGCAGAGCCTCTGATTGTGTTAGAGTGTTCGGTATCTGGTGTTGTGGCCGGGTCCGGAATATTGTTACTGGTGTCCCCTTCCCATACCAAGGATGGCTTAAACAACCTTTCCAAGAAGATGTTAGGTGGGACAGGATCGCGCTTAGCGCTGATACGAGCGAGGATATCTGCCGCCTGATTGTTTTCCCGAGCCACATGGTGGAATTCAAGCCCCTCGAACCGAGCTAACATTTTGAGGACGGCGTTGTGATATGCCGCCATTTTCGGATCCTTGGCATCGAAGTCTCCATATATTTGAGATATTGCGAGGTTCGAGTCCCCATGCACCTCCACGCGTTGAATGCCCATGGAGACTGCCATCCGGAGACCGTGTAATAGGGCCTTGTATTCAGCTGCGTTGTTGGAGTCTATGTATAGTATTTCGAGTACGTATTGGAATGTATCTCCGGTGGGGGACGTTGGGACGACGCCAGCCCCTAGACCAGCCAGCATTTTAGAGCCGTCAAAGTGCATGATCCAATTGGAGTACGCGCCGTACTCTTTAGGGAGTTCGGCTTCTGTCCACTCGGCGACGAAATCGGCCAGTACCTGTGACTTAATGGCTCGTCGTGGTCTATATGTTATGTCAAACAGGAGGAGCTCGATAGCCCATTTGGCAATCTGGCCCGTGGCATCGCGGTTGTTTATTATGTCGTTGAGTGGTATTTCTGAGGCCACCGTAATTGAACCCTCTTGAAAGTAGTGTCGTAATTTCTAGGATGCCATGAATACCGCGTATGCTATCTTTTGATAATGTGGGTACCGTGATTTGCATGGAGTGAGGACAGTGGATACATAATATACCAGCTTTTGAAGTGGGAATTTATGTCCGTCTCTCGTTCGACTATGAGCACTACGCTTACAACTTGGTGAGTTGCCGCTATATATAACAGCATTGGTTCGCCGACATTTGGCGCGGCCAAGATTGGGTTGGTGGCCAGGATGGCTTTCATTTTTTCCAATCCGGCCATGGCTACGTCCGTCCACTCGAAGTGTTCGGTGCGCCGAAGAAGGCGATAAAGGGGGAGTGCCTTTTCTCCTAATCGGGAGATGAAGCAGCTTAAGGCCGCCACACATCCAGTTAACTTCTGGATTTGCTTGAGGTTAGTTGGGATATCCAACTGCGACAGAGCTCGGATTTTAGCGGGATTTGCTTCAATTCCTCTACTGGAGACTATGAAGCCCAGGAGCTTTCCGGCGGGTACGCCGAAAACGCATTTTTCCGGATTGAGCTTAATGTCGTATGTTCAGAGATTGTCGAACATGAGCCTCAAGTCGTCTATTAAGGAGTTGGCGTGTTTGGTTTTAATGACCACATCGTCTACATATGCCTCCACTGTTTTGCTGATCTGCTTTTCCAGACATGTCTGAATCATGCGCTGATACGTTGCGCCGGCGTTTTTGACCCCGAAGGGCATTGGATTAAAACAGAAGGGGCCATATGGAGTGATAAATGTCGTTGCGGCTTGATCAGACTCTGCTATCTTAATTTGGTGGTAACCGGAGTATGCGTCGAGGAAGCACAATGAGTCGTGTCCTGCGGTAGCGTCGATACTTTGATCGATGCGAGGGAGGGGGAAGGGATCCTTTGGGTAAGCCTTATTAAGGTCCTTGAAGTCGACGCATAGGCGCCAGGATTTGTCCTTCTTTGGTACCATCACCAGGTTTGCTAGCCAGTCCGGATGTTTTATTTCTCTAATGAATCCGGCCTCCGGTAACTTGGCTAGATCCTCTCCCATGGTTTGACGCTTAGGTTCAGAGAAACGCCGAAGAGTCTGCTTAACCGGCTTGAATCCTTTTAGAATGTTAAGGCTATGCTCGGCCAACCTGTGTGGGATTCCTGGCATGTCTGAAGGATGCCAGACGAATATGTCCCAATTCTCACGCAGGAACTCCCATAGTGCAGCGTCTACAACGGGGTTTAACTGTGCCTCGATGGATGCTGTTTTTGTGGGGTCCATTGGATGGACTTGGAATTTGACTATTTCATCCACTAGTTTAAAAGAGGTGGACTTGGATCTTTTGTCGAGTATCACATCGTCCCTGTCCACTATGGAGCGCAACGCAGTTAATTCCTCCGCCGCAAGGGCTTCGGATAATGCCATGAGGGCCACTGCTGCTATCTTGTTTTCGGCGCGGAGTGCTATGTCCGGATCACTAGCTAGAGTGATGATTCCATTGGGCCCGGGCATTTTGTGATTCATGTACCCGTAATGGGGTATGGCTTGGAAGATCGTGAATGCCTCACGCACTAGAAGGGCATGGTATCCGTTACTGAACGGGGCCACTTGGAATGTAATTTCTTCGGACATGTAATTCTCCGGAGTGCCGAATACCACATCTAGTGTGATTTTCCTAGCGCAGCGTACCTCCCGACTGGGGATGATTCCTCGTAAGGTCGTGCTGCTTTGCTCGATACGCCTTCTTTCTATTTCCATTTTCTGAAGAGTCTCCTCATAAATGAGGTTTAGTCCGCTGCCGCTGTCCATGAGCACTTTGGTAAGCCGAAAGTCGTCCACAATCGGACTGAGGACCAAGGCGGCTGGCGCTCGGGTTGTTTGGAATTTAGGTTCATCACTGGCATTGAAGGTGATAGCCGTGTCGCTCCATGGATTTAATGCTGCCATGTGGCAGACTTCGGCAAGGCTACGGAGTGCTTGCTTACGCCTATTATTTGAGGCAAAGGTCTCGAAGACCATCAATACTGTATTGTTATCCATGGGATGGTGCTCTGCGGTGTTTTGAATGAGGAGATCCTCACCGCTCTTGGCCACCTGCTGGAGTACCCAACATGCTCTAAGGTTGTGTGTTGGTATGGTATCCATTGTACTATGAATTTTCCAGGGCCCGTTAAGCCATCCTTCCAATACGGTTCCACGCCCTATAGTGGGATTTTGCTTCTTTGTAATTGAGTCGGGCGACTTATAACAATGCACCCTTTTAGTTCGGACAGGGGGTTTTGCCAGAGCCGCATTATCCCAAAATTTTGTTTGGGTTTTCCAGGCGCTTTCCATCGCACAATACTTCCGTACTATGGCCGTCAAGTCAGCGAAGTGTTCTATGTCACGGCAACTTATGGTGTTGAGGATTCCCTTGTCCGTGCAATTGTTGCAAAAGAACGAAATTGCGTCTTCCACGCGATAGTCCTTGACCTTGTTCATTACAAGGAGGAATCTGCCCAATAGTGATGTATTGTCTCTTGGGGCTCTTTCCTAATGTGGGAAAGATCGTTTATATCTGGGTGGGTGGCTAGATTTAAGTCCAGACCTTGACCCAATCTGAGACCCAGGGGCGGGGGAGTTTCCGATCTAGGAAGTTCGGGCTCCGGGATGTTGCCCCGCGGGTTCGGCATACTACCTGATTCTAGGTTCAGGGTTAGGGCGATGTCCTCCCATGGATGGGTATCCGGCTTGGAGAGCTCGGGAATCCGGACATAGTTTGTCCTCAGGATAGAGGAAGATTCACCGCATTGCTCCTCCACCACCGCTATCTGATGGGTGACCGGCGGAGAGTAAATCTCCCTTTGATCGGGTTTAAGCCCAATCCGATCATAGTCCATAGCAACTCCCAAAGCGGTGATGCGATCCAAGAGCTCGTTCAAAGAGGAGAGCTCCATTGGATCCATCTGCTCGGTGAATTTCGAGCTGATGTGGAGGCTATTTTTGATGAGCCGAGAAGTCATCGTCGGCAGAGCGGCCGAGCGGGCGGTCATGACGAAGCCACCTAGTCAGAGAGTTTGGCCTACAGCTAGGGCTCCCCCAGAGGTGATGTTGTTCTTGACAACGAGACGATCCATCCCTCCTTATGATGACGACACAGTGGAACTCTCAAATTAAGAACCAATGTCGGTGTCAAAATAGACGGATCTCGGGTAGGGGGTCCCGAACTGTGCGTCTAAGGTGGATGGTAACAGGAGGCGGGGGACACGATGTTTACCCAGGTTCGGGCCCTCTTGATGGAGGTAATACCCTACGTCCTACTTGATTGATCTTGATGATATGAGTATTACAAGAGTTGATCTGCCACGAGATCGTAGAGGCTAAACCCTAGAAGCTAGCCCATGGTATGATTGTTGTTGTCCTACGGACTAAACCCTCTAGTTTATATAGACACCGGAGGGGGCTAGGGTTACACAGAGTCGGTTACGAGGGAGGAGATCTACATATTCGTATTGCCAAGCTTGCCTTCCACGCCAAGGAAAGTCCTATCCGGACACGGGACGAAGTCTTCAATCTTGTATCTTCATAGTCGAACAGTCCGGCCAAAGGATATAGTCCGGCTGTCCGGAGACCCCCTAATCTAGGACTCCCTCGGCTGCTTTGTCTTGAACTGATATGATTGGAACCGTGTCTCTATTTTGATTTGGCAAGACAATGCAGTGACCATAGGACATAGATATATGCTTGTTTGATGCTTTTAGTATGTACTACTACATGGCAATAGAAGAATTAGTAGTTTAATCATGTCCACCTTACTGATGAACTGGTTCACCGAAATGAGTTTCATATACTAGTACATGCTAAACCTGTTATGTATCTGCTTGTTTCTTCTTTTTGAATGCTGACAGAATATTGGGGAAGAGTGCCTTATTAAGAAATGGTAAAGGAAGTAATACAGATAAGGTTCGGGATAGTGAGATATCCTTGTTGGTCTCCAACAAAGCTGATAAAACAGCTAAGGAAGTCTATCTTGAAGATAGTGAGACAACACCAACGTCTTGTCTTGGTTTAGTGTTCGAGTTACTGGCCACTACCGCTTGCACAAGCTATTAAAACTCACTGTCTAAATCAGTTCAGTTTCTTGAGTCTCAACTACAAGCTGAAAGACATCGATCATCTATGTTGCAACAAGAAGCGGAAGGACTATGGAAGTCCCTGGAGCATTCAGATGCATACTTTTTGGTGCAACAGCGAGCGTTGGAGGATTTTAGCGCCAAACAGGACAAAGCTAATAAGCTTGCTAAACTTATTGCCAGCATGGTGGATACCCAGGATAACGTTTCTTGAGCTCTTCTGAAGTTGTTTCAGTTATTCTCTTGTTTTGCTGCTACATTTATTTGCACTGGTGGCCAATTTTGACAGCCAGTGTATGTAATATGCTGCTTTATTCCCTATATTTGCACTGGTGATGAACTTTGATGCCCAGTGGATGTAATATGTGTAATAGCTGTAATAGGCTAGCGTTGGTTGCTTGCTTATTTATTTCCATATTGTCTTGTTCAGTTGTTTGCTTGTAGTCACTGCAGTTCTTTTCCTACGTTTTTCTAGCGGCCACAATAACCTATTTTTGGTAACTATGCCACAATAATCATGGCAACACTCGGACTGTTGTAACCATGGGCCTCTTGCAGGCCGTAGGATCCATGGGCCTTCTACGGGCCGTAGGATCCATGGACTTTCTACGGGCCTTATGATCCATGGGCCTTCTATTGGCCGTAGGGTCCATTGGTCTTCTACGGGCCGTAGGATCCATGAGCCTTCTATGGGGCGTATAATCATTTCACCAAGCATGGGTCGTACTATTCATGGACCATAACGGGCCCTTAGTAGGCCGTATTTGATAATGCTATGAAAACAGCCCAACGGGTTAACGGGCCACAAACGGGCCCCATGTAAACACGGGCTGAATTTGGCCCTGTCGGTGTCAAAAAGGCGGATCCTGGGTAGGGGGTCCCGAACTACGCGTCTAAGGCAGATGGTAACAGGAGGCGGGGGACACAATTTACCCAGGTTTGGGCCCTCTCGATGAAGGTAATACCCTACTTCCTGCTTGATTGATCTTGATGATATGAGTATTACAAGAGTTGATCTACCACGAGATCGTAGAGACTAAACCCTATAAGCTAGCCTATGATTATGATTGTTGTTGTCCTATGGACAAAACCCTCCAGTTTATATAGACACCGAAGGGGGCTAGGGTTACACACAGTCGGTTAAAAGGGAGGAGATCTACATATCCGAATTGCCAAGCTTGCCTTCCACGCAAAGGAGAGTCCCACCCAGACACGGGACGAAGTCTTCAATATTGTATCTTCATAGCCCAACAGTCCGGCCAAAGGATATAGTCCGGATGTCCGGGGACCCCCGAATCCAGGACTCCCTCAGTAGCCCCTGAACCAGGCTTCAATGACGATGAGTCCGGCATGCAGTTTATCTTCGGCATTGCAAGGCGGGTTCTTCCTCCGAATACTCGATAGAAGATTACGAACACAAGGATCGTGTCCGGCTCTGCAAAACAAATTCCACATACCACTGTAGAGAGTACAATATCCCACAAATCTAATCTGCTGACAAATTTCATAGCGTGACATCACGCCATGGCCCGGTCATTATTCGAGCCGTTTTTCTCAACCAGCTATTACACATATTGCGAGGCGGTTTTCTGGGCACGTCTTGTCGAAGCAGAGATCATTTCCCCTTATCATGGGATTCTCATCAATACGGGTGTGGGTAACCCAACCGCGCCATCAATCACGGCGCTTGGGGAATAAGCGAGTTTACCAGGCAAGTGGGGAGGCACAGAATCCCTGCTGCCTTTATAAGGGATAAGGACTCCCTTTCGCACCCACGCTTTCTTCTTCCCGATCCATTCCCCTTCGCCTGAGCTCCAACGCCCGAGCGTTCGTCTTCTCTGCCCACAAAGGCCTTCCGAAAATGTCTGGATCCGAAGTAGGAGGCAAGTGGATGGCCTCTACCATCCAGGAGAAGGATATCAATTAACTTCGGAAGGTCGGGTATCTGGCCAAAAAAATCGGCCACCGTCTCCCGATGGCGGGACAGATCGTTCCTACTCCGGAACCCCAAGAGAGGGTTGTATTCCTCCCTTATTTTGTCCAAAGGCTAGGGTTTCCCCTCCACCCATTCGTTCGCGGCATCATGTATTATTACGGGATCAATTTTCATGATCTATCCCCCAATTCCTTCCACAACATCTTGACATTCATCGTCGTGTGCGAGGCTTTTCTCTGCATCTCGCCACACTTCGGCTTATGGCTGAAGATCTTTAATGTGAAGCTCAAGGTGGTGAGCAGCGAGCACGCTGAGTGCGGGGGCGCTATGGTGAGCAAGATGCCCAACGTCACATGGCCAATAGGTACTTCTAATGATTCTGTCAAAGAGTGGAAACAGCGGTGGTTTTACATCACTGAGCCGCGCGACACGGAATGGGCCGCTGCTCCAGAATTTCGATCCGGAGCCCCTCTACGGCTTACGTCCGGGCCCAAGAAGGGCCTGAACTGGTCTTCGTCTGACGAACTATCGGTGCTCCAGACGCGCGTTAAAGATATGGAAGACAAGAACATCAAACATGTCAACGTAGTCCAGGTGATGTTAGTTCACCGGATCCTGCCTTGTCAACACCGGACTTGCAATCTATTGGAATTCGATCCGGCCAAACACCAGACTCTGCGAGAGCTCTTTGGCTCCTCGCAGAAAGACATCTAGAAGGTGCTTTTCAAGTCCGGCAAATCATGGCCGGACTCGGCCGAGGACCGCGGGTACCAACTGTCACGCCATGCAAGCTCAATAAGTTTTTATGAATTTTATCCGCATAACCCAAGGGAAATGCTTAATGTGTTTTACTCAACTCCCCTAGGGCTAGACGAAGAAGGAGGGCAGATCCACTGTCCGGCCTCATTGCCTGAAGAACCGGCCGGCCCACTTCTGACGGAGATGCTGGTCCCGACGCCGTAGAAGAAGGCCAAGAAGGAGGCCAAAAAGACCCGGGGCGGCCTTCGTCGCTGCGGCACTTGGGACACAATATCTGAAGGCTCCAACATTCGTTCTGCCTCTGAAGAGGACGAGGAGGAGGAGGAAGACGAATCCCCAGCGGGGGGAAGAAAGAAGAGGGCGGACTCCATACACTTGGAGGCCGAGTCGCCTAAAAGGGGAAAAGCTCCTCTTCCGGAAGAGTCCACTACCGCCGGCGACAGCAGCCCGGCGTGGGATCCCAGGGCCCAGCCCTTGGTAAACTCATGAGTATAAAATCCGAACACATTTATGCGTCTAGACTCATCATGGCATAATATTTTAACTGGAGCTATATTTTTTGTAGTCCGGCAAGGTCCCGCACTGAACAATCCTCATCAGAGGATTTGCTGAGGTCGGATGCTATGGAGAGTGGGACGCCCCCGAAGGCCCCTTCCCTCAAATATGTGAATAACACCGAGGCTTCGTCCCCGAAGGACCCCGGCCAAGGAGGGGGGAGATATCATGAAAGCGGCGCCTGGAGGTCAAACTTCGGGGGCCGGAGACATGGGGGAGAAGATTCCCATGGGAGTCGATGGTGAGAGCCATCTTGAATTTGGCTCCCAGCCGGACCAATTTTGAAGACCAATATGGCTCCAGAATCAAGCAGGCGGCCTCCCTCGGCTAGAGGGGGCGTGCCTGTTCCACCAGCAATCTCTGTCCAACTAGAGGTGCCAGATGTTTTGTTGGCGGCGCTGAAGAGCGCCTCCATCGTCGATGAACACCGTTCCCTGATGGGTGCGGTGATTAAGGAGATTCAGTCTGCTGAGAGTGGACTGAATGAAGCCTATATCAGCCTTATAAGAGGCTTTGAGGTATGTTTTATGAGGTTTCAAAGAGTGTCATAGTATGGATAGTAGCCGCTGATACACTGTTCAGTGCAAGAAAGGACCGGGCAGAGGATCAATTTTATGTTTGCAGGAAGACTCGCTTGATGACATCTATCTCTCTTCTTTCATAAGCAGGCGTCTGCAGCGGCCGTTGCCTCTCATACTGCGGAGGTCTCCAGACTGAATCAAAGTCTGGAATGGGCCAAGAAGAACTTGGCCAGTTGAAAAGACAGTTGGAAGATAAACAAGGTATGCGCAAGCCTTGTTCGCGTTCAGTGCGAACAAATTTCCAGTATGATAAAATATGTTTCATTATTTGCGCCAGGGGCGATGACCGAAGTCGAGGCTCTGAGGAAGGCTGTTGCCGAGGCCGAGGAAAAGGCAGCCGCAGAGCAGGTTCTTCGTGAGAAGCACGAGGCCAGGGTTATTGAAGCTGAGCAGGCGCTTCAAGAGTCCGTGAATAAATGCGAGACCTTGGAGCATAGTTTAACGGAGAAAGAATCCGAACTCGCCAGGGCTCATCAGGCCGCGCGTGATGCCCAGGGGGAAACCCAAGGTGCCCTGCGGGAGATCCAAGAGGCAGGACGATCGCGGTGGGTAAGGCTTTTTTCCATGTAAAGCAAGTATTTGAGGAGAAAATCAAGTTTCTAATTTTGAGTTCGGATCCCTCCAAGGGTATTTGCGGAACTTCCCCGCAGCATATCGGATGCCGCCCAATTCTACCAAGCCGAAGAAGGGAACACTGCGGATAAGCTCTTCTGGTCACAGTATCTGGCACCGAATTATGCGGTGCCTTTTGCCGACCAACTAAAACAGCCGATTGAACTACATAGGGCGGCCGAACTAGCCATGAAGGATTTGATTATCCGGTTATAGCCCGCCGAGCCGATTTCAAGCAGCTACTTCGGGCTCGTGAAGCGGCTTGTGATTGCCTGCCCTCGACTTGACGTCATCAAGCGGTCGGCCTGTATAGAGGGTGCGCGAATGGCCTTCGCTCACGAAAAGGTGCACTGGGGGAAGATGGATGCTGAAAAGCTAATGACCGAGGGATCGCCAGAAGGGAAGGAGCACCACAAGCCCGAATTATATTATGAAAGTGTCCTGAAAGGATCCTGCCTTGCGGCAGAGCAATGCACCAAGGACATTATATTTTCGTGAATACAATCATGTTGTCCTTTGTA
Source organism: Triticum aestivum (assembly GCF_018294505.1). Lineage (NCBI taxonomy): Eukaryota > Viridiplantae > Streptophyta > Magnoliopsida > Poales > Poaceae > Triticum > Triticum aestivum. The sequence goes on along the minus strand of NC_057809.1, from coordinate 531,703,282 downwards.
ATGTTGAACAAGGTCATTTCTATTATTTATTGCCTGTTATATAAAAGTTTATCCTCCTGCGCGGCCGTTTTATATATATTACTCCCGAGAGATGGCCAGTCGGCGACTTCTGCCCCCACGTAGGAAGCATGAGGGTGTTCGGGATAAACCTGATCACCCTTTATCCCAGTTTTGGGTCCTTTGAAGGAGGTGTTCAGCACAATGAACCAGGCAATCGGACTATAGGGCTTTATCACTCTCACTTAGCCATAGGAGCTTTAGAAAAGGAAGGTAGGCGCAGCCCCTGGTGTTCGGAAGACCGCACGAGGGGCTATATAAGCACCTGATCGGAAGAAAAACCGATCCATCACACGCTGCATTGGTTATGGCATTATGCAGGAGGAATCCTTAAAGATTTTACAACCTCTTGAACAGCTGACCAGCTCCCACCGTATCATGACAGTCAGTTTTCGGCTTTCTCTACTGAGGTGCTCGTCCGGAAGAACCGGGAGACAATCGCAGTAGTTCTCCCTGTGCCGCCTTAGCGAATATAGAGGAACGTAAGCCAGCAAAACATGGGAGCCGGGCAAACCCAACATTTGACCTAAGACATGAATCGGAGCTGATGCATATAATGCTATAAGTTCGGGCTGCCGAACTTCCATGAAGGTGTTCGGACTTGATTGCCGTAATATGGGTAAAACGAAGCCCCTGGCATATTTAAGGCATATCACGGTGTACAGATGCCACTTGACAAAAGAATTTCAATAAGAAATAATAGTAGATCAGCATTATATAAATCCACATGTTGTATTTGAATAGTACGTCGATGCGTGTGAGTACAGGTAATGTGATAAAAAGAAATATGACTGTGGAACCTACTGAGACCAGGGGGAAGAAGCTGTGTGCGGATCTGGAGTATAGTCGGATGGTCATCGCGGCCTTGTGCATTCGAGCTGCTTCCATATCGCCAGTCCTGGTCTGTGCAAAGTTGAACCTGCAAACAAAATGTAAGAAATGCTTGTGTGCCGCAGAGCGGTTGAGCCGCGGTATGTGGCATGTCCTGGCCTTCGCCGGAGTGTTTAATTGAGCTGTGGACGAGCCGTGCTATCCTGCCGCGAAGTAGTTCGAAGTCCTTTGGCGGTGTCCGGGAGTCGGGCCGTCGACTCGAGGTTCAGTTGGAAGGTGCCACTTGTAGCTTCTGTTGTTAAAGCAGCGGTATACTCCTTGGTGCCGAGGGAAAGTTCGGCCTTGCCATTAACCGTGATGACGTCGCGCGGACCGGGCATCTTGAGCTTACGGTAGGCATAATGTGGTACCGCGTTGACTCGAGCGAACGCGGTTCATCCGAGCAGTGCTTGATAATCACTGCGAAAGGGGACGATGTCGAAGATTAACTCTTCGGCATGGTGATTGTCTGGTGATCCGAAGACTACCTCAAGGGCGATGGAGCCTGTATAGCTGGCCTCCATACCTGGTATAATACCTCTGAAGGTGGTTTTAGTGGGCTTGATCACTGAATGATCAATGCCCATCTTGCGCACTATGTCCTAGTAAAGCAGGTTTAGACTGCTACCCCTGTCCATAAGGACTCGTGTGAGGTGGAACCCGTCAATTATTGGGTCGAGGACTAGTGCGGCTGGATTGCCCTAATTGGTGTTAACCGGACAATCTGTGCGGTTGAAGGTGATCGGCCCTAGTTTATATTGTGGGACGACTGGTTCCGTTAAGTCAACATCCCTAAGGGTGTGTGTCCGGTCCGGGTTGGGAGTGTAGGTGCCGTTTACCACGTTCACCGTTTGGATTTGCGAGGGTAATTTCTTTTGCCCTCCTGTACTTGGTGATCTGGGCTCTTTGTCGCCATCGTCGCTTTGAGACCCCTTATCTTTGTTTTAGGCACCTGACCTGCCGGCTTATTTGAAGACCCAACATTCTCTGTTGGTATGATTGGCTGGTGTTCCTGGGGTGCCATGAATTTGGCATGGGCGGTCGAGTATGCGGTCCAGACTGGATGAGCCCAAATTGTCATTTTTGAGTGGCCCATTCCGCTGATTAGACTTAGAGCCCCTAAATCCGGCATTGACTGTCGTATCTTCAGCATTTTCACCATTTTTGTGGCGCTTGTGTTTGTTGCGTCGGGGTTTGTCATTGCTATCTTTGGCTTCTGACGTGCCAGGGTTGCTTGCTGTGTTGTTGCTACGGGCCAACCAGCTATCTTCGCCCGCGCAAAAGCAGGTCATGAGTGTCGTGAGGGCTGCCATGGATTTTGGCTTCTCTTGGCCAAGATATCGGGCGAGCCACTCGTCATGAATGTTATGTTTAAAGGCCGCTAGGGCTTTGGCATCCGGACAGTCGACAATTTGGTTATTTTTAGTTAGGAACCGAGTCCAGAATTTCCTGGCTGACTCTCCGGGCTGTTGTGTTATGTGACTTAAATCGTCAGCATCCGGTGGTCACACATAAGTGCCCTGGAAGTTGTCCAGGAATGCGTCTGCCAGGTTCAACTTCCGATGGAGTTTGTCGGCAAGCTATTAAGCCAATGCCGACCGGCCCCTTGAGTTTTAGCGCGAGATACTTGATGGCGTGTAGATCATCCCCGCGGGCCATGTGAATGTGGAGGAAGAAATCCTCTGTACATACCGCGGGGTCTGTAGTGCCGTCATATGATTCAATTGTCAGGACCCCGATCCTAAGTCACACCGATCTAGCATGTAACACATCATATCACTTTGCGGCCTCACGCATGGTATTCCCACGGGTGCCACCTTACCTGGCCCGGGACTGTTTGCGCCTTTTGGCTCATGTATATGATAGTGTCGCTAGCATCCATATGACAAAGAACCTGGGCCGACATGGCTAGTCGTGAACCCAAAGCGGCACCAACCTATGGGGACAGGCATACATGAATCACATCGAGCATGTCGGTCAGCAGCGTGTGAATCCGGGCTGTAGCACTGGGCTAACAGGACTCCGGGAACCCGGGCTGTAGTAGGCTAGGCAGGACTCCGGATGTCACCGCGTGACATTTCCCCGAAGGGACAGACACAGGAACGAAGTGAAGCACATGTCGGCCAGTCAAGTGTCCTGAGCAGTAGTGTTAGGCTAGCAGGACTCCGGTGAACGGGGCTGTAGCGGACTACTATGGCTCATGGAAGCACAAGACTACATTTCCCCATAAGAGAGGCTACCAAGGATAAACAACTAGGTTGTCGGATCCCACACATACCAAGCATTTCAGTCATACACACAATATGGTCGACATGTGTAAATACAACATGGCATCACAACATAACTTTACGACTCAAGTATTTATTCATTAGGCTCCGAGGAGCGAGATAATACAAATGTGGGTCTCATGACCCAACATTCAGAGCATACAAGTCAAAGCACAAGCGGAAGCTTAACATGTCTGAGTACAGACAACTACAAATGAAAAAGGCTAAGAAGCCTGACTATCTACCAGATCCTGCCGAGGGCACAAGATCGTAGCTGAGGTATCAAGCTAAACGTCGAAGTACACACGGAACTACTAGCGAGACTGACGTCTCTCTGCAAAACATAAAATAAGCAAACGTGAGTACAAATGTACCCAGCAAGACTTACATCAGGACTATCTACATATGCATTGGTAATAATAAAGGGGGGTGGTGAAGTTTAACTGCAGCAAGCCAGCTTTGACTTAGTGGCTAACCTGAACTACGACTGCAAGCAACTCTTTGAGGTGGCGCACACGAGTCCACATATTCACCATATCAATACACCACTATGGATCCACTCCCGTCTCCCTACGAGAAGGCCATCCATAGCACTCACGCTTATCTTGCGAGTTTTAGAGTATCCACTTTCACTTGTCTATGAACTATGCAAGGGGTCCAAGTTTCCATATCCGAGGAATCCGGCTATTAGAATAGATAATGATAACCCTGCAGGGGTGTACTTCTTCACACACGCTCTCGCCACTTATAGCCCTGTACACGTCATGTACCTCGGCAACCTTCAAGCAGAAACCGGGCGAGGGAGTCGGCCACGACCTGACTAACCACCAAGTCTCTAGTCCAGGTTTATCACCTATTCGGGTTCCATCCACAAGGAGATCCGGCCGGGGTGTCGCTCATGGCCCCAAACGATGTGTGCAGGGTTCCCAAGCCCACCATCCGGGTGCCACTTGGTACACCGTGCCACTGTGCCTAGTCTGTCCCAAGCCCACCTGTATCGGGTGCCACTTGGTAGACTACTAACACTACCTACAAACACCAGAGACTAGTTGCAACTTCTGGACAGAGATCAAGTTGATTAATAAGTCGAGAGAGCTTGGAGCGCCCGGAGCCCAATGTGTGGTAGTAACTGTTCATGGATCACAAACACAGAACTCAGTTCCTGAGGACGGTTTCAATGAGACAACCCACCATGTACTCGTACATGGCCTCTCACCGCTACCTTTACCAAATCGTGTTCACACACTTAGCTCTCAACGGTAGGACATGTTCACCACGTTCCAATTCATTCCCGATGAATCAGACCTGACTCAACTCTAAGTAGTAGCAGGCATGACAACAAGCAAGAATGAGTAGGAACATCAGGGCTCAAAAAACTCCTACTCATGCTAGTGGGTTTCATCTATTTACTGTGGCAATGACAGGTCATGCAGAGGAAAGGGGTTCAACTACCGCAGCATGTAACAGTTGAATCGTTGTTGTCCTAATGCAGTAAAAGAGAGAAGGAGCGAGAGAGTGGGCTTGTATCGGAATGAACAAGGGGTTTTTGCTTGCTTGGCACTTCTGAAGATAACATTGGGTCTTCATCAGTGTCAACGATCACCGTGTTGGAACAACATCTACCGAGGGGGAACAACACCGGCAAACAAAAAGGAACCACAATCAATGCAATGCACATTCTTATGAATGATATGTCATATTAAAGTACTGAATTGACCTAGTGCAATAGTTAGTCATATTCATTGAAGTGGAATTCAAACCTATAGCAAATTCCAACTCCAAAATTAATTACCATTTCTTCCATAATCATGACTTGTCCTATTCAGTGAGGTTAACTTGTTCAAACATGCATGAAAATGCCATAAACAGATTCTTTGGATTTTCTGATAATTTTTCATATATTATTTATCTTATTTGGAGTTATAGATAATTTTCTATGAATTTTAGAAGTTTGGGGCTTTTTCTGGAATTTCCTGGGTATTTTAAATTAGACTAAAACTAGAAAATGCATTACTGCATCAGCATGACAACTGCACGACGTCAGCCGGTCAACAACGCCAGTCCAGGTCAAACCTGACGTCTGGGACCCACACGTCAGTGTCTCAAGGCTGGTTCGAGTCACAGACAGGTGGGCCCAGTCAAACGCCACGTCAGCAGGGTCAAACTGACATGTGGGGTCAACTGGATTAATCTAAGCTAAACAGGGAATAAATCCCAGGGTTAATTTGGGTGTGGGGCCCGTTTTTCAGTGAGAGAGGGGGGTCATTAGCGGGGTAATTAGCGGCTAATGACGTGCCACGTCATCCCGCCGGAGTTAAACGCCGGCGAGCACTCAGGCGCGGCTGGGACGCTCGGAAATGCGCTACAGGCAGGGGTTTGGCGCGCTGAGGCCACCAAGGCATAGCCCTTGCTCGGCCGCATCGAGGGATGCATGCAGCAGCGGCTCTAGTGGGCCAAGTCGACGGCGGCAGCGACTTGCGCGGCGGCCGGAGTTTGGGAGTGCTTGGAATCGGCGTTGTGGTGCATGGTGGGATGAACGGGTGGGCTAGTTCGGCTCGTGGGAGCAGCACGAGCGTGATGACGTGCTCAGGGGCAAGCTGGGCTTGCTCTAGCCACGGTGACGACTTCGTCGGCAGCGTGAAGCTCGCGGGCACGGCGGAGAGTGATGCTACGGCGAGCTACATGCCACGGGGATAAGGGGAGACGGTGAAAGAGCTCACTAGGGGTCGAAGAGCAGCTCCGTGGGCTCGGGGAGGCGCTCGGGGCGACGAATCGACGACGACGATCTTCGGTGGCCGACGAGGAAACGGCGGCGGTGGCGGCGCAGCAGAGCTTCTGGCGCCGCGTGACTCAGTGGAGAGGACGAAGACGGCTAGGCGGAGACGCCTGGGACGGAGAGGGAGCGAGGGAGTGGTTGTGGCCGCGGCGGTGCACGGCGGCGCGATGACAGCATTCTCGGGCGGCTGCGGGGAGAGAACCAGAGAGGGAGAGATAACCAGGGAGTGAGGGGAAAGGTCAAGGGGGGAAAGGTCGAGGGGGTCCAGGGGGTGTCGTGGCGCTCGGGCCCGTCTCCAGCGGCGAGCAAGCAGGCAGGAGGTGGCGGGGCGTGCGCCAGCGTGCGGCGGACACACGCCCTGCATCCGACTGGCGCGAGGTGGAAGACGCCTCTGCCCCTGGTGGGTTGGGCTGTCTTACCGGGCCGCCAGCTGGCCAGGTAAGTGGGCTGACAGGTAAGCTAGCCCAGGTTAGTTCTTCTGTTCTGCTCTGTTTTATTTTCTGTTTGTTTTCTTTTTTATTTATTTGGCCACTATTTTAAATTCAAACAAGATTCAAAACCAGTGCCAACTCCTCTGAAATATTTTTATGTTGCTAGATGGACTTTTCCAAAGCACATAAAACATTTCAGTGGCACTTGAAGTTATATTCTAATTCTATGAATATAATTCAAATTCAAATAGCTATTAATTTAAATTCAGAGTCCCAAAAATAAATCCTTAAAATGTTCATTAATTTTGGTTTGGACCAAAACCCTTGCCAAAATTGTCAAACATCAATGAAGGATTTTTTGGAAACAATGAATGAAATTTTTGGGTTCTTAGCCCCTATATTTAATTTGAGGCTTTGAAAATTCCCTCAATTCCAAATTTCTTGAAATTAAACATGATGCATGATGCACTCTGATGCAACTATTTACAGGCAAAATCTAGGGCTGTGACATCAATGTTCATGGGTTTAAACCCTTCTGGTAATTCATGATCCATTACTTCATAGTGAAGCATAGGGGGTATGCGGCACCTCTGTGCCGGGCTATATCATGGCGCAGTACATACGAGTCTTGTCTGCTGTGTTTGGCCTAGCCGGATTTGCTTTTAGTATATCCGGCGTGACGGTTGTCGTCACACATTGGGGCGCGCCCCCGTGATCCTTAGACCGATCTTTTATGTCTTGATTTGTTTTCCAATACTTCTCGCAGGTCCTCCGTGTTACCCCGGGCCTTGGTATTTTTGTTTAACTGGCGACGGGGTGCAGGCTGGACTTCGGCCTGATATGCCGCTTTGTCTCGGCCACGAGGTGGTCGGTCAGCCACATCATATGCTGGGAGCGTAGGCTTTAATGCTTCCTCATCGAGTAGGGGTAGCAACCTACGTTTTGGGTAACTTTTGGTTGGGTGCTCGAGTTCGTATTGCCACGACCTCGGTCCATCTATCCGTTAGCAAATCTTGATCAGCCTGAAGCTGCTGCTGCTTTTTATTCACGCTTTTTTCTATGGCTATAAGTCGGCGCTTGAAGCACTCCTGCTCGACGGGATCCTTAGGCACGATAAATTCTTCATTGCCGAGGCTCGCCTCGTGTTCGAAGAGGGATATGTGACTGTCATCTTCTGATTCTCCATCTGTCGCCTGTTTCTTAGGGCTAGCTTGCCCATCCTCCTGCTCGAAGGCTGGCTGGAGGGCATTGTCTTTGTCTTCGGCACTATCCGTAGTGTTATTGTCTCTTGTGCCGGTATCGCTACTTTTGCTATGGCGCTGATGACGTCGGTGCTTAGATTGCTTCTCGAGGGGATTATCCTCCGTTGCCTTATTGCCATTGCTTTCTTTGGGGGTGTCCACCATGTATATATCATATGATGAGGTGGCAGTCCAGCGCCCTGTGGGCAATGGTTCCTGTTCTTCTCCTGCATCTCGTCCATACCGTCGATGTCTTTGGAGCCGAAGTCGAGCATGTTGGATAAGTCGTCGACAGTGGCTATTAAGTGGGTGGTGGGTGGGGGACGAATTTCTTCGTCGTCTGCTACCCATTCAAGCCGAACACAGTTCGACCAAGGGCCTCCTGACAAGGAGAGAGGCCTTAATGAATTTAGCACATCGCCCAAGGGCGAGTGCTGAAAGATATCCGCGGAGGAAAACTCCATGATCGGCACCCAATCAGATTCGATAGGCATGGACGCAGGCGGTTCGGAGCCCGTGGCCGGGGACGAATCCAAGGATCCGGCAACACAAGTCTCGTAGGAGGTAAAGTCAGTATTCGGCTCTATCGCCGCTGAGTGTGTGGCCTCCATAGCGGGGTCCATCCACCCGTCCTCGGACGGCACGATCTACTCCAGATCAAGGGCCATTGTTCCCACAGGGGTGATCTCCCGAACACCGTCCAGCGACAGAGCTAAGTCATGCTCGTTGTGACTGTGCGTCGCACCTGACAAGGGCTCGAATCCGTCGAAGATCAAGTCTCCGTGGATGTTGGCAGTATAGTTTAAGTTTCCAAACCTGACCTGACGGCCAGGGGCGTAGCTATCGATCTTCTCCAAATGGCCAAGCAAGTTGGCCCGCAGTGCGAAGCCGCCGAATACGAAGATTTGTTCGGGGAGAAAAACCTCACCCTGGATCGCATTGTTGTCGATGATCGAAGGAGCCATCAAGCCTTTATCGTGACGGCGCAGTGAAACTCTCAATGAAAGCACCAATGTCGGTGTCAAAACCGACGGATCTCTAGTAGGGGGTCCCGAGCTGCGCGTCTAAGGCGGATGGTAACAAGAGGCGGGGGACACAATGTTTACCCAGGTTCGGGCCCTCTCGATGGAGGTAATACCCTACTTCATGCTTGATTGATCTTGATGATATGAGTATTACAAGAGTTGATCTACCACGAGATCGTAGAGGCTAAACCCTAGAAGCTATCCTATGATTATGATTGTTGCTGTCCTATGGACTAAACCCTCCGGTTTATATAGACACCGGAGGGGGCTAGGGTTACACAGAGTCGGTTACAAGGGAGGAGATCTACATATCCGAATTGCCAAGCTTGCCTTCCATGCAAAGGAGAGTCCCATCGGGACACGGGACGAATTCTTCAATCTCCTATCTTCATAGCCCAACAGTCCGGCCAAAGGATATAGTCCGGCTGACCGGGGACACCCTAATCCAGGACTCCCTCAGGCCCACAAATGAAACAGTCCAGTAACGGACCGTAACTAACCGAATTCTAGAAATGAGCTCAAGAATAAATGGGCCCTTAGAAGGCCAAAAGTTAACACGTGCTCGAAACGGCCGATGGAATAATGGGCCGTTAATGGGTATAAAGTGATACACTGTTCATTATGGGCCAGTTTCATCTCAGGCCTTTATTAGGCCCAGAGTTACGGAGGGCCTCATATGGGCTGAAAGATATCATGGGCCATACATGGGCCGGAAGTAACAATGGGCTCGAATCATATTGGACTGCCCAGATGAAGCTACTGGGCTTAATTCCAATAAGCCTTAACGGGCTGAGAATTAGCGGGCCGTAAAAGGGCGATATACGAACAGGCAATTAACAGGCTTTCCCTGGGCCGGCCCGTTACCTTTTGACCAAGTCAAACAGGCCAGCCTTTTAACCGGAATGGGCCTTTGTTGGGCCATGCCACATGTCGACCTATCATAGGCGCCTCCTGAGGGAGTCCTGGATTAGGGGGTCCTCAGACATCCCGACTATATCCTTTAGCCGGACTGTTGGATTATGAAGATACAAGATTGAAGACTTCGTCCCGTGTTAGGGTGGGACTCTCCTTTGCGTGGAAGGCAAGCTTGGCAATTCGGAAATGTAGATCTCCTCCCTTCTAACCGACTCTGTGTAACCCTAGCCCCCTCCGGTGTCTATATAAACCGGAGGGTTTAGTCCGTAGGACAACAACAATCATAATCATAGGCTAGCTTCTAGGGTTTAGCCTCTACGATCTCGTGGTAGATCAACTCTTGTAATACTCATATCATCAAGATCAATCAAGCAGGAAGTAGGGTATTACCTCCATCGAGAGTGCCCGAACCTGGGTAAACATTGTGTCCCCCGCCTCCTGTTACCATCCGCCTTAGACGCACAGTTCGGGACCCCCTACCCGAGATCCACCGGTTTTAACACCGACATTGGTGCTTTCATTGAGAGTTCCATTGTGTCGTCACCACAAGGCTAGATGGCTCCTTCGATCATCGGCAACGATGCGATCCAGGGTGAGGTTTTTCTCCCCGGACAGATCTTCGTATTCGGCGGCTTCGTACTGCGCGGCAACTTGCTTGGCCATCTGGAGCAGATCGAGAGCAACGCCCCTGGCCATCAGGTCAGGTTTGGAAGCTTGAACTATACTGTCGACATCCGCGGAGACTTGATCTTCGATGGATTCGAGCCCATGTCAGGTGCGCCGCACAGTCGCGACGAGCATGACTTAGCTCTGCCGCCGGATGGTGTTCGGGAGATCACACCTATGGCTACCCTGGCCTTCAATCCGGAGCAGATCGTGCCGTCCGTGTACGGGTGGATGGACCCCGCCACGGAGGCCGCACACCCAGCGGCGATAGAGCTGAATACTATCTTCACTTCCTATGACGCCTGTGTTGCCGGACCCTTGGATTCGTCCCCGGGCACAGGCTCCGAACCGCCTGCGTTCGTGCCTATCGAATCTGATTGGGCGTCAATCATGGAGTTTACCTCCGCGGATATCTTTCAGCACTCGCCCTGGGGCGACTTGCTAAATTCATTGAGGTCTCTCTCCTTGTCAGGAGACCCTTGGCCGAACTATGTCCGGCTTGAGTGGGAAGCGGACGACAAAGAAATTCATTCCCCACCCACCACCCACTTAATAGCCGTTGTCGACGACTTAACCGACATGCTTGATTTCGGCTCCGAAGACATCGACAGTATGGACGACGATGCAGGAGAAGAACAGGAACCACCGCCCAAAGGGCGCTGGACAGCCACCTCATCATATGATATATACATGGTGGACACCCCCAAAGAAAGTGATGGAAATAAGGCAACGGAGGATAATCCCCTCGAGAAGCAATCTAAGCACCGGCGTCATCAGCGCCGCTCTAAGCCCTGCCATAGCAAAAGCAGTGATACCGGCACAAGAGACAATAACGCTGCAGATAGTGCCGAAGAAGAAGACAATCCCCTCCAGCCAGGCTTCGAGCGGGAGGATGGGCAAGCTAGCCCTAAGGAACAGGCGGCAGATGGAGAATCAGAGTATGACAATTACATGCCCCTCTCTGAAGACGAGGTGAGCCTCGTCGACGAAGAATTTATCGTGCCTAAGGATCCCATCGAGCAGGAGCGCTTCAAGCGCCGGCTTATGGCCATAGCAAAAAGCCTGAAGAAAAAGCAACAGCAGCTTCAAGCTGATCAAGATCTGCTAGCGGATAGATGGACCGAGGTGCTGGCAGCCGAGGAATACAAACTCGAGCACGCAACCAAAAGTTACCCAAAGCACAGGTTGCTAGCCCAACTCGAGGAGAAAGCATTAAAGCCTACACTACCAGCATATGATGCGGCTGACCGGCCACCTCGTGGCCGAGACAAAGCGGCATATCAGCTCGAAGTCAAGCCCGCACCCCGTCGCCAGTCAAACAAAAACACCAAGGCCCGGGGCAACACATAGGACCTGCGAGACGTATTGGAAAACAAAGCAGGACACACAAGATATACTAAAAGCAAATCCAGCCAGGCCGAATACAGCAAACAATACTCGTATGAACTGCGTTGTGACATAGCCTGGCACAGAGGTGCCACACACCCCCTATGCTTCACCGACGAAGTAATGGATCACGAATTCCCAGAAGGGTTTAAACCCGTGAACATCGAATTATACGATGGTACAACAGACCCCGCGGTATGGATTGAAGATTTCCTCCTCCACATCCACATGGCCCGCGGTGACGATTTACATGCCATCAAGTACCTCCCACTAAAACTCAAAGGGCCGGCTCTGTAACACCCCGGATGTAACTTTCCCAATTTGTACTCCAACTCTTGCCGTTTCCGGCGTTAAGTTATTTTATTTTCTCGGGTTCGGGTTTTTTTGTCTCCGTGTGTTGTTATCGTTGTCATGCATCTCATATCATGTCATCATGTGCATTGCATTTGCATACGTGTTCATCTCATGCATTCGAGCATTTTCCCAGTTGTCCGTTTTGCATTCCGGCACTTCGTTCTCCTCCGGTGGTCATTTCTATCTTTCTCTCGTGTGTGGGGATTAAACATTTCCGGATTGGACCGAGACTTTCCAAGCGGCCTTGGTTTACTACCGGTAGACCGCCTGTCAAGTTTCGTGCCATTTGGACTTCGTTTGATACTCCAACAGTTAACCGAGGGACCGAAAAGGCCTCATGTGTGTTGCAGCCCAACACCCCTCCTATTTGGCCCAAAACCCACCTAAGCCCTCTCCATCATCTAGAGCGTTCGATCACGATCGCGTGGCCTAAAACCACACCTCATTTGGACTCTCCTAGCTCCCTCTATGCCTATATAAAGAACCCCCATTCCAAATCTCGGATCCCCCTCCACGAAACCCTAAATATCGCCTCCGCGCCGGCCAGACATTGTCCATCCGGACCGGACGCGTCCGTGCCGCCACCGCCGCCCAATCGCGCGCTGCC
>NC_057809.1:531680773-531690333 GCF_018294505.1 Triticum aestivum | reverse complement strand
GCCGCCCCGCTCTGGTGGCCGGAGTTCGCCAGGCCACCCCGCACAGCTCACCGCGCCGCCCCGCACAGCTCGCTTGCGCCGCCCAAGGTCCCCGCCGGCCGCCACCGCCATCTCCGCCGCCAGATCCGGCCGGGAGTGGCCGGATCTTCCTCGTCCTCGCCTCCCGCCGCTCCGTCGAGCTCGCCGGAGCTACAGTGTTCGCCGGAGTTTGCCTCGGTTCGTGCGCCGGGTCAAACCCAAGATCTGCGTAGGGTAAATTTCTTCTAAGTCCCCGGTTTTTCCTAGCCTAAGTGCCCTTGTTCATAGCCTCGTAACTTTGCAACCATAGCTCCGATTCATGCATATAGCATATCAAAATGTTCATCTCAGAGAGTACATCATTTCAATCCACTGCATCATTTTCATTTGAGTTCATATTGATGCCCGAAATGCTGTTAGAAGAGAGCTACTTGAGATAATTGTCAAATCTGCTACTCCATTTAGCCTTTTGTCATTTTTGCCATGATTATTGTGTGCATGCTATGCCCATGAGTTCTACATGTGTTTTGTTAAGGGTTTTGTCATCTTTCCAGAGATGCAACCCATGTATTTTTGTGATGTGGTGGTGACTAGCACGAGCTTGCAAAGTGGTGCACTTGTTAATTCTGTTTTCAGGGACTTGGTAATTCCACAGTCCTTGATCTGTTTATCTCATGATGCCATATGTTCATGTTGTTTCCTAGTGATCCACGCCTCTTTTGAGGATGATCAGTAAGGAAGTTTTGTTAATCTTGTAGTGCTCTATCCATCCAGGTCTTTGTTTGCAATTATGGAGCACCCTAGCTTGAGTCAATCGAGCTCTACTTTTGCTACTTTGTGAATCTGGGCAGATTGTCAACTTGTTTGCAATTTTGCCGATGATGTTGTAGTTGATCCGTGCATGCTATGCTATTGTTCTTGCCATGTCTAGCTTGCATTTTGTGTGTTCTTGATAGATGTATGCTTATATTGTCATGAATTGCACCGTAGTGAGTGCAACGAGCTCGTAAACATGCCCACTTGAGATATGTTTCAGCATGTGCCAGTTTTTCACTAAGTGTGTGATCTGATTATGTTTTTGCTATGTTCACATGCTTGCAATTGTATTTTCTGATCCCTTTTGGCTCAAGGTCACTAAGGGACATTTGCTAATCTCTTTGAGGAACTCCATGCCATGCTTTACTTTGCCATGTTCAGGTCCTGTAGCATGTAGTTTTGTTTCTCCGAAGTGGGCTACCTGATCTGAAATTCCAGACAAGTGTTGATTTCACAAAGTCTGAGATTTGTTTGCCATATGCATTTTTTCCATGCTTGTTTGAACCTGTTAACGGATGAATTGGCCGTAGCTCAGTGCTAGAATTTTGTTAAGCATCTTGATTGCATCCCTTCCATGTCTTTTGTTGTCATGTTTGGGTGCTGTAGCATGTTCATCTCATTGCATTTAGTTGGCTACTTGCTGTAAATCGCAGAACGTGGCCATATTTGAATCGCTTGCCATTTCCAAACCGTAACTCCGATTCCGGCGTTCTTTATATTGTTTTCAAGCGATTTCATCTAATCTTTCCAGTGGCACACTTGGATTTCCATGTTGAGGCCAGGTTCTTGCATTTCCTGTCATATCTTGCATTTTGCATCCCGCATCGCATCCCGCATAAAATATCATCATTGCATCATATTGCTTGATCCTTGCACGTGGTTGATTGTGTCCTTGTTGCTTGTTTGTCTTGTTTGGGTAGAGCCGGGAGACGAGTACGCTAAAGAGGAGCCCGCTGAGTTTGCTTTCGACGATCCAGTCAACTCTGACAACTTTGCAGGCAAGATGATCATACCCTCGAAATCACTACTATCTTTGCTATGCTAGTTTGCTCGCTCTTTTGCTATGCCAATGCTACGATGCCTACCACTTGCTTTCAAGCCTCCCAAATTGCCATGTCAAACCTCTAACCCACCTTGTCCTAGCAAACCGTTGATTGGCTATGTTACTGCTTTGCTCAGCCCCTCTTATAGCATTGCTAGTTGCAGGTGAAGCTTGGAGGTCGTTCCTCGTTGGAACATTTATTTACTTGTTAGGATATCATTATATTGCCTTGTTATCTTAATGCATCTATATACTTGGTAAAGGGTGGAAGGCTCGGCCTCTCGCCTAGTGTTTTGTTCCACTCTTGCCGCCCTAGTTTCCGTCATATCGGTGTTATGTTCCCGGATTTTGCGTTCCTTATGCGGTTGGGTTATAATGGGAACCCCTTGATAGTTTGCCTTGATTAAAGCTTTTCCAGCAATGCCCAACCTTGGTTTTACCATTTGCCACCTAGCCTTTTCTTTCCCTTGGGTTCTGCAGACTCAAGGGTCATCTTATTTTAGCCCCCCCCCTGGGCCAGTGCTCCTTTGAGTGTTGGTCCCACCGAGCGATGTCCGGGGCTACCAGGGGCAACTCTGGGCTGGCCTACCCGACGCCTTGCTCATCTAAATGTGCCCTAAGAAAGAGATATGTGCAGATCCTATCGGGATTTGTCGGCACATTCGGGCGGTGTTGCTGGTCTTGTTTTAACCTGTCGAAGTGTCTTGAAGAACCGAGATACCGAGTCTGATCAGAACGTCTTGGGAGGAGGTCTATTCCTTCGTTGACCGTG
The DNA here is from genome assembly GCF_018294505.1 of Triticum aestivum. Lineage (NCBI taxonomy): Eukaryota > Viridiplantae > Streptophyta > Magnoliopsida > Poales > Poaceae > Triticum > Triticum aestivum. The sequence continues at coordinate 531,687,685 of NC_057809.1, read as the reverse complement.
AGAGCTTGTCATGGGCTAGGTTGGGACTCCCCTACAGGGATTTGAACTTTCGAAAGCCGTGCCCGCGGTTATGGGCAGATGGGAATTTGTTAATGTCCGGTTGTAGATAACTTGAACCTTAACTTAATTAAAATGAATCAACTGAGTGTGTTACCGTGATGGCCTCTTCTCGGCGGAGTCCGGGAAGTGGACATGGTGTTGGAGTAATGTTTGCGCAGGTTGCTCTCTAGTTTCTCGCTCGCGCTTTGCCTCTTCTTCTCGCTCTCTTTTGCGAATAAGTTAGCCACCATATTTGCTAGTCGCTTGCTGCAGCTCCACATATTTACCTTGCCTTACCTATAAGCTTAAATAGTCTTGATCGCGAGGGTGCGAAATTGCTGAGTCCCTGTGGCTCACAGATTACTATTACACCAGATGTAGGGCCTGATGATTCCGCTCCAGGAGACGCGCTTGAGCTCAAGTGGGAGTTCGACGAAGACTCTCAATGTTACTATGTTTCCTTTCCTGATGATCAGTAGTGGTGCCCAATTGGGGTTGATCGGGACTGTGTCGCTTGTTGGGTTATCTTTTATTTTGGCACCGTAGTCGGGCCATGAGTGTTTGGATGATGTAATGCTATTTATGTACTTGATTGACGTGGTGACTGTAAGCCAACTATGTTATCTCCCCTTTATTATGTATATTGCATGGGATGTTGTGAAGATTGCCTAACTTGCGACATATGCCTTCAATGCGATTATGCCTCTAAGTCGTGCCTCGACACGTGGGAGATATAGTCGCATCGAGGGTGTTACAAGTTGTTAATCAAAGCCTTCCCCGAACTTAGGAGCCCCATTGCTTGACCGTTTTTAGCGGCCGAGTTGTGTCTAGAAAAATGTTTTGAGTCATTTAGGAATTATATATCGGAGAGTTTAGGAATTCTTTTTACTTCCCAGTCTCCTCATCGCTCTGGTAAGGCATCCTGACGTAGAGTTTTGACTCTTCTCTTCTCAAATTTCACTAAAAAAAATTTAGGATCACGCGGGTATCTTGGAATCGTTCCGATGGTTTTATGATGAGAACATTGTCTTGGTGCCTCCTGTCAAGGGTTTAGTGGAAGTGTCCCGGGGAGTTGAGCTCTGAGGTGTTGTCATCATAATTTTATCGTTGCAGTTCTGGAATACCTGAGTTTAGTACGCCGACATCGAAAATCTCTGTTATCCAGTTCGTTGGTGAGATAACCTCGACGCCACCCAGTACTGGGGCGGGAGTTCGGGAGTATCGCCATAACTTGTATAACGGATGTTTTTCGAAGGTTGAGGTAGATGGTTTCCGAAGTTTTCTTGGTTATGTGTTGAAGGATGGATACAGCTGGATGTAGGATTGGCTAGTTTGGGTGAGATATTATGCTTCCCCTGTATCCCCAACACCTGATTGCATAACCGGAAAGGTTCGGGAGTTTCATAGGTGGGAATTCTCGTAGCTCTAGTTCTTCTTCCACGGATATTGGTTTGAGATTGGGATTTCTTACCGATTATTCGTTCTTAATCCGTACCTTGTTGATTTATTTCTCTACCTTAATTCTACGTGGCTTCTCAATTTTTGGATATGTGACCATTTCAAGAGGAATGCATTCGTTCATTTTGTTCGGATGTGAAGACTATATGTTGCAATTTTCATTCTGTTGGATTCAGCTTCAATATTTGTCTATCAATGTGCTAATGGATGCCAACCTCTTCAGGATGGATCCTCCAACGCGCACGACTCCAAATCCTGATCCGCCACCACCTCCACCTCCTCCAGAGGCATGGCAAGCTGTGATGGCTGCAACCAAAGCAAACACACAGTTGATCATGCAAATTCTTCAAGAGCCCAATCAAGGAAACCAAGGGAATCAAGGCAACAATCAGAATCACTTTGCTACACTCAACCAGTTCCTTGCTAACGGGCCAAAGACTTTCAGCAATTGTGTTGAGGCAACCGATGTTGACGATTGGCTAGTGGATCTGTGCAAGCATTTCGAGTGTAGTAACGTTAGGCCTGAGGACTTTGTTAAGTTCGCTTCCTTCCAACTCAAAGATCAAGCTGCAGAATGGTTCCAGCAGTACAAGGATTCCAGAGGTGGACGTGTTATCACCTGGGATGAATTTCGTCAAGATTTCCAAGCTCATCATATTCCTCAGAGCGTGGTTGAAAGCAAGCGTGAGGAATTCCGCAACCTGAAGCAAGGCTCTTTGTCTGTCTATGACTACAACAAGTTGTTTCAGAAGCTCGCCCGCTTTGCCAAGCAGGACGTACCTGATGAGAAGAGCATGATATACCAGTTCAGGGGTGGTCTTAGAGAAGAAATTCAGCTAGCTCTTGTTCTTTTCGAGGCCTTGAGATACGATGAGTTCTACAACATGGCACTGAAGCAAGAGGCTGCTCAGTTGAGGTGTGATGCTTCCAAGAAGCGAGTCAGAGATGTTACTCCTTCTTCCTCTACTCAAGTGGCCAAGCAGCAGAAGTATTGGCTTCCTCCTCCTCCGTTCCGTCAGCCGTATCAGCAGAAGAGCAAAGGTGGTAGTGGCTCTTCCCACCCACCCAACCCTGGCTTTCAGAACAAGACTTCGTCTCAAGCTCCAAGATCGAGTGCTCTGTATCACCATCCGCTTTCAGAGGTCACGTGCAACAAGTGCCAACAGAAGGGTCACTATGCCAACAAGTGTTTCAATCAGAGGCGTCTTCCTCCTCCTCCTCCTATCAGATTGGCAGGTACATCTGTGGTCAAGCATAACCCCAAGTCTGCCAAGGTCAACTTGCTGAATGCAGCTCAGGCAGAGGACTCACCAGATGTGATCATGGGTAACCTTCCTGTTAATGACATTCCCGCAAGAGTTCTTTTTGACACGGGTGCATCTTTATCATTTTTATCGAAGCCTTTTGCATCCATGCATGATGTGCATACTATTGATTTGCCTAAGCCGATAGCGGTTTCTTCTCCGGGTTTGTTCATGAACACCAAAATGATGGCTCCGGATGTTACTATCACATTGGGCGATTACAAGTTTCTTTCTTCTCCAATGGTTCTTGGTAACTCGGATATTGATCTTATTCTCGGAATGGATTGGCTTACTAAGCACAAGGCGCATCTTGATTGTGCAGCCAGGCAGATTCAATTGACTCATTCGTCTGAGGATGTAATTGTCTTTGCTGCTCGTGATGATACTATCCGTCTGTTTTCTCTCATTGAGAAGGGTGAACTGGATGCTATCTCGCAAATTCCAGTCGTTTGTGAATATCAAGATGTCTTTCCAGAAGAGCTTCCAGGAATGCCTCCGCACCGGCCAGTTGAATTCGTTATTGATCTTGAGCCTGGCACATAACCTGTGTGCAAGCGTCCTTACAAGCTCGGACCTAAAGAGTTGAAGGAGCTGAAGAAGCAACTCGATATTCAAGAGAAAATGGGTCTCATCCGGCCTAGTTCTTCTCCGTGGGGTTGTGGTGTTCTTTTTGTGAAGAAGAAGGATGGAACGGACCGGCTTTGTGCTGATTACCGTCCATTGAACAAGAAGACTATCAAGAACAAGTACCCACTTCCCAACATCAATGAGCTGTTCGAACAACTCAAAGGTGCCCAAGTATTCTCCAAGCTTGATCTCCGTATGGGTTATCATCAGATTCGAATCCGTGAGCAAGATATTCCCAAGACGGCTTTCAGGACAAGCTATGGTTCATATGAGTACACTGTCATGTCTTTTGGCCTCGTCAACGCTCCTCCGACTTTCTCTCGCATGATGAACTTCATCTTCAACGCCTACACCAATGACTTCGTTTTGGTCTATCTCGACGACATTCTGGTTTTCTCGAAGAACAAGGAAGATCATGCCAAGAACTTGCGTTTGGTTCTTGATAAGCTGAGGGAACATCAGTTCTATGCCAAGTTCTCCAAGTGTGAATTTTGGCTCGATGAGGTTCTTTATCTTGGTCATATCATCTCTGCCAAGGGAATTGCCGTGAATCCTGAGAAGGTGTCTGCAATTCTGAATTGGGAACCTCCTCAGAACATGAAGCAACTCCGTAGCTTCCTCGGTCTCGCAAGCTATTGCCGAAGATTCGTTGCAAACTTTTCTAAGATTGCGAAGCATCTCTCAAATCTTCTCCAGAAGCACGTCAAGTACGTTTGGTCTCCGGAGTGTGACATTGCTTTCAACACTTTGAAATAGAAATTGATCACTGCTCCAGTTCTGACTCCGCCTGATGAATCCAAGCCGTACGAGGTCTTTTGTGATGCCTCTCTCCAAGGTCTTGGTGCAGTATTGATGCAAGAGAAGAAATTTGTTGCTTATACCTCTCGCCAGTTGAAGCCTAATGAGAAGAACTACCCCACTCATGATCTCGAGTTGGCGGCAGTTGTGCATGCTCTTTTGACTTGGAGACATCTTCTATTGGGAAGAAAAGTGGACATTTTCACTGATCACAAGAGTCTCAAGTACATCTTCACTCAGCCTAATCTCAACCTCAGGCAAACTCGATGGGTCGAAATGATTCAAGAGTATAATCCGAGTATCGAGTATACTCCAGGAAAGGCCAATGTGATTGCTGACACATTGAGCAGAAAAGCTTACTGCAACAGTCTGATTCTCAAGCCTTATCAACCCGAGCTTTGTGAAGCTTTCCGCAAACTTAATCTGCAAGTTGTTCCTCAAGGTTTCCTCGCCAACCTTCAAGTCTCTCCTACCTTGGAAGACCAGATTCGCCAAGCCCAGCTTCTTGATGCTATGGTGAAAAAGGTGAAGATTGTGATTGCCAAGAGTCAATCCAAGTATAAGTGCTACCGCCTTGATGACAAGGACACTCTCTTCTTCGAGGATCGTATTGTTGTACCCAAAGGTGAACTTCGTAAAGTGATCATGAACGAGGCTCACAATTCTCTCCTCTCCATTCACCCTGGGAGCACGAAGATGTATCAGGACCTCAAGCAAGCTTATTGGTGGACTCGAATGAAGCACGAGATTGCTCAATTCATGAATGAATGTGATGTCTGCAGAAGAGTGAAGGCAGAACACCAAAGGCCAGCTGGTCTCCTCCAACCTCTTGCCATTCCAGAATGGAAGTTTGACCATATTGAAATGGACTTCGTGACTGGATTTCCAAAGTCCAAGTGTGGCAATGATGCTATATTCGTTGTCATCGACAAACTCACCAAAGTGGCTCATTTTCTTCCTATCAAAGAGTCGATCACTGCAGCTCAATTGGCAGAACTCTATACCTCTCGAATTGTCTCTCTGCACGGTACTCCTCAAGTGATCTCTTCAGACCGTGGCAGCATCTTTACCTTAAAGTTTTGGGATTCTTTTCAGAAGGCCATGGGCACTAACATCCGCTTCAGCACAGCTTTCCATCCTCAAACTAGCGGTCAAGTCGAGCGTGTCAACCAGATTCTTGAAGATATGCTCAGGGCTTGTGTGATCTCCTTCGGCATGAAGTGGGAGGATTGTCTTCCATATGCTGAATTCTCCTACAACAACAGTTTTCAAGCAAGTTCGGGCAAGGCCCAATTTGAAATTCTGTATGGCAGGAAGTGTCGTACCCCTCTCAACTGGTCTGAAACCGGTGAACGTCAGCTTTTGGGTAATGACTTAATCACAGAGGCAGAGGAAATGTGTAAAGTCATTCGTGATAACCTCAAAGCAGCCCAATCCCGCCAGAAGAGCTACTATGATAGTAAGCACCATGATTTGGCTTTCGAGATCGGAGATCATGTTTACCTCCGCGTCTCTCCTATGAAAGGTACTCATCGCTTCGGTATCAAAGGGAAGCTTGCCCCCAGATACGTGGGACCTTTCAAGATTGTCAGCAAGAGAGGCGACCTCGCCTATCAACTCGAGCTTCCTTCAAACTTTCCAAATGTTCATGACGTGTTCAAAGTCTCTCAGCTTCGAAAGTGCTTCAAGACACCTGACCGCACCGTCAACTTTGAGGACATTGAGATCCAAGAAGATCTCTCTTACCGTGAGCACCCAGTTGCTATTCTTGAAGTGACTGAACGCAAGACTCGCAACAAGTCAATCAAATTTCTCAAAGTCAAGTGGTCACACCATTCCGACCATGAAGCTACCTGGGAACGCGAGGATCACCTCCGTTCTGAGTACACGGCGTTTTTCAGTCCTAGATCTCGGGACGAGATCCTTTCGTAGTGGTGGAGTGTTGTAACACCCCGGATGTAACTTTCCCAATTTGTACTCCAACTCTTGCCGTTTCCGGCGTTAAGTTATTTTATTTTCTCGGGTTCGGGTTTTGTTGTCTCCGTGTGTTGTTATCGTTGTCATGCATCTCATATCATGTCATCATGTGCATTGCATTTGCATACGTGTTCATCTCATGCATTCGAGCATTTTCCCCGTTGTCCGTTTTGCATTCCAGCGCTTCGTTCTCCTCCGGTGGTCATTTCTAGCTTTCTCTCGTGTGTGGGGATTAAACATTTCCAGATTGGACTGAGACTTCCCAAGCGGCCTTGGTTTACTATAGGTAGACCGCCTGTCAAGTTTCGTGCCATTTGGACTTCGTTTGATACTCCAACGGTTAACCGAGGGACCGAAAAGGCCTCGTGTGTGTTACAGCCCAACACCCCTCCAATTTGGCCCAAAACCCACCTAAGCCCTCTCCATCATTTAGAGCATTCGATCATGATTGCGTGGCCGAAAACCGCACCTCATTTGGACTCTCCTAGCTCCCTCTATGCCTATATAAAGAACCCCCATTCCAAATCTCGGATCCCCCTCCCCGAAACCCTAAATATCGCCTCCGCGCCGGCCGGACATTGACCGTCCGGACCGGATGCGTCCGCTCCGCCACCGCCGCCCAATCGCGCGCTGCCGCGTGGCCCCTGCACCGCCGCCCACCGCTCCGGCCCGGGAGGCCCGTAGCCGGCCCCCGCGAGCCCATCGCCTC